>NW_026525823.1:7500-15000 GCF_943734725.1 Anopheles marshallii | reverse complement strand
CTGCGGCTTCGGTGGTGCCTTGCGGGGTCCCACCACCGTCCATGCGCCACCCTGCGTCGCCTGTGTACCAGATGCCTCGGCAGCCACATTGGCATAGGATGGCCGCTGCTGCTGCTGTTGTTGTTGCTGTTGCAGCGGTTGCTGCTGAGCAGGGCCACGCGTTGGCCCCTGCGTCTGTTGTGGCCGTTGCTGTTGTTCCTGCAACCGTTGGGGCTGCTGCTTCATCAAAGAAGACGACTGCTCCTGCAGCTGCGATTGCAGTGCCTGATTGCCGCCACAACCAAGCATCTGCGCCAACAGCTCCTGGTGGCTTGCCATCTCCTTTTCTAGCTCCTTGCGGAGACGTTGAGTCTCCTCTTGCCACTGGCGAGCCTGTTGCTTGTTCCATTGCAGCTCTTCATTAAACCGCTGCTGAGCCAGCTTTAGTTCCTCCCGGGCCAGCTTTCGTTCCTCGCGGGCCATGTTGTCATTGGCCTCCGCCCGCTGTCGCAGCATCACAAGCTCTTGCTGCAGCTCTTTACACATGGTTCGAAGCTGCTCGTTTACGAGGGTCGTTTCTTCGATCACCTTCCGCAGTTCGACCATGTCATTGTTCGTCGACTTCGTGGCCTTCACCGAAGCTCTTGTCAGCATGACCTTCGGCTCTACAGCCACAGGGATAACTGGCTTTTAAACAATATCGCAGTTTATTTAATCAATCATACGATCCATAAACGCGACTTCCCCCCCGGCAGTCGTTACCCGCTAGGGATGGACTGCCGGGGGCCCTGCTGCCTACATAGGCTTGAGCGCCTTGATTGGCCTTGACGGCCATTTCACGAATCCTCTGCCCTTACTTGACTTAATTCTAGTGGGCGATCGCGCCTCTTTTCGCCTTAGCGGCCTTCGTCCATGTTATTCTTAGTAGTCTAATGGGCGTTCGCGCCTCTTTTCGCCTTAGCGGCCTTCGTCCATGTTATTCTTAGTAGTCTAATGGGCGTTCGCGCCTCTTTTCGCCTTAGCGGCCTTTGTTTTCATTGCCCATCTTCGTCCTCCTCTTCGAATGCATCTACCCCGAAGAGGGCCCACTTGCAGCCTTCCGGGTGCAGGACGGATGTCCTACACGATGTGGGCCCTTGCATGTCACGCAGCAGACCGCTGCCGTGCATGTTCGGGCCAGGTGTCCCGGTTGGCCGCATCGGATACAGTGCGTCGACCAATCCACCTCGCTCCGGCATTGGTGCCGCAGGTGTCCGTGCTCCAGGCATTTGAAGCACCGCTGCTGGCCCCGCGTCAGTGGTGTCAACTGCTTAGCTGGGCACGAAGTGTGCAGCACCTTCACGTGCTGCTGCGCAATCTTCGCTGCCGCCTTCACTGCCATTCGGACGTATGCCGTCTGCGTGCCATTCCATGCCTTGACCAAATGCACGGCGGATTCCTTCACCGACTGCTCTGTGAATGTTTGGATCGCCGTCGCCACGTCCGTCGCCGTCGCTAGAGGGTCCACCTCTTCCAGGCGGACCTCTACCATTTCCGTCACCAGGCGGGCGGTGGCCGGAGCTGCAGCCTGTGCGCAGACCTCCTGCACACGTTGAAAAATTGCTTCCGAATTAGCACCGTCCTCTACGTTCATAACCAGCCGATCCCGCGTCGTTCGCCGTCCCACACCGAGCTTCGCCTGGTGTTCGGCCAACGACGGTGCGCCGCGGACTAGCTGGTAAACGTCTGTCCACGTTTGACCGTCTCCTGGGGTCACCTCTATAGCGTCCGGCTTCTTTTTCGTCGACTGTTTGCGTGGCGCAAGTTGCGGGCGTGGCTTTTCCAATTGATGCTGTTGTTGCTGCTGCGGCTTCGGTGGTGCCTTGCGGGGTCCCACCACCGTCCATGCGCCACCCTGCGTCGCCTGTGTACCAGATGCCTCGGCAGCCACATTGGCATAGGATGGCCGCTGCTGCTGCTGTTGTTGTTGCTGTTGCAGCGGTTGCTGCTGAGCAGGGCCACGCGTTGGCCCCTGCGTCTGTTGTGGCCGTTGCTGTTGTTCCTGCAACCGTTGGGGCTGCTGCTTCATCAAAGAAGACGACTGCTCCTGCAGCTGCGATTGCAGTGCCTGATTGCCGCCACAACCAAGCATCTGCGCCAACAGCTCCTGGTGGCTTGCCATCTCCTTTTCTAGCTCCTTGCGGAGACGTTGAGTCTCCTCTTGCCACTGGCGAGCCTGTTGCTTGTTCCATTGCAGCTCTTCATTAAACCGCTGCTGAGCCAGCTTTAGTTCCTCCCGGGCCAGCTTTCGTTCCTCGCGGGCCATGTTGTCATTGGCCTCCGCCCGCTGTCGCAGCATCACAAGCTCTTGCTGCAGCTCTTTACACATGGTTCGAAGCTGCTCGTTTGCGAGGGACATTTCCCCGATCACCTTCCGCAGTTCCACCATGTCGTTGTTCGTCGACTTCGATGCCATCACCGAAGCTCTTGTCAGCATTACCTTCGGCTCTACAGCCGAGAGAGACCGCCCCGGCCTTTCCTCGGTAGACTCCGACCGAAGACGCGATGCTCGGGTTGTCGCCATTTTAGAGACCCAAGCAGGCCTCCGTGGTCAGGGGGAGGTGTTTCCCTGCTTGCAGACGCCTTCCCGTATTTTTCGCAGTCGTTCCCGATTTTTTCCCCGCGATTTCCAGTAAAAGTCGGGAATTCGAGCAGTTTCGAGCAGTTTCGAGCTCGACAAAAACTGTCCAAATCGAGCAGATTCGAGCTGTCGATGACCCCCCCAGCTTACCAGAATTTTCTGCGTCTTTTTAAGTTTCGAGCAGTTTTTCGAGCAGAAACCGTCAATTTGAAAATTTGTCTGCGGGGAACTGCTCACCTTCGAAAATTCGTCAGCGGGGTCATGTGTGTCACTCGGGTGTCACCAAAAAATGTCAAAAAATTTTTCGCGTTTTTCACTGTTTTTTCGCTTGGATCTTATTAAACAGGTTAAAACAATCACAACGGTGAAAACCGCACACGAATCCGATAAAAACTCGCAAAGTTATTAACGATTTTCTAATAAATACCGTTGCTCGAAACCACGTGCTCCGGCGGTAGCACCCCTTGCACTTTTTTGCCACGATGTTTTTCGTCAATTTTCGTCCGATTTCCGTCCGGTTTTTTTGCGTTAGCACGATCACGGGCACAAAAACTACCGTTTCCGTCCACTTCCGGCCCGATTGGACCGGATTTTTACGCAAACTCACGATACACACACACTGTTGTTGTTGTTGTTGTTGTATTTCTTTGCGCAAATTTGCCACTCCGTATTTCGGGCCGAATTTCACCGGCAAACACTGTCTATCACTCTTAATCGCTTAAATGGCGTCCAATCTCGCTTTTTCACCGAAAACCGCACCGAAAAAGGTCTATTTTGCCCGTTTTTATAGCGGAAATAGTTCCCCATACAAAATGTATGGGGAATGTTTTTTTGCTTATTTTCCGTATTATCGCACCGATTTTCACGCGGTTTTCACTCGATTCACTTAAAACTTGCACTTAACAACGGATTATAACTAAAATCCAGTCTCTCTAAACGATTTTTGCACACAAATTTTCCTTCTCACTGCGGAGCAAAACACGCCATGTCCAAACAGCTCGACTGCTCGAATGTCACTACCACAGGGATAACTGGCTTGTGGCCGCCAAGCGTTCATAGCGACGTGGCTTATTGATCCTTCGATGTCGGCTCTTCCTATCATTGTGAAGCAAAATTCACCAAGCGTAGGATTGTTCACCCTTTCAAGGGAACGTGAGCTGGGTTTAGACCGTCGTGAGACAGGTTAGTTTTACCCTACTGGTGTGTGCTGTATGCTGCTATCTTAACGGAATTCCTGTGCAGTACGAGAGGAACCACAGGTACGGACCACTGGCTCAATACTAGTTCGACCGGACTTTGGTATGACGCTACGTCCGCTGGATTATGCCTGAACGCCTCTAAGGTCGTATCCAATCCGAGCTGATAGCGCATCATAAACCCATTAGGTGATCGGAAGCTAGCGGGCTTAACAACCCTCTGAGATCCGTCGGTGCTGCCCCGTGCACACTGCCGTCTCATCCCCGCTATAGCACTAGACTGAGCCGCAACGGGCGGGTGCACGCTGCACGTGGAAGTACCTTATCACAGGGAACCCTGGTGGCTGTGCTCCCGTCGACCGTGGATACAACTAGTTTCGACACCTTCGACCGCCCGCAAACGACGGGACTACAGGCTGGGAGCTGCGAGTTGTAGAGATGCGTTCGCATCGATCCTCTCAGGCGACCCATGCTTGGTGGTGAAGTGGTTAGTTCGTGGAGTATAGGCTTGCTGCACTCGACAAGAGTGCTGCTTGCAAGGCTGTGGTGGTACGTATGGTAGTTGATGAGCATAGGCTTGCTGCACTCGACAAGAGTGCTGCTTGCAAGCCTATGGTGGTACGTGTACGGTAGTTGATGTGAGCATAGGCTTGCTGCACTCGACAAGAGTGCTGCTTGCAAGCCTATGGGTGGTGTGGTGTGTGGTGCATGATTAGCCTTTCAAGGAAGATGTGTCCTTGGGGCTAATCGGTTATTTTTATAAGTCCGGGAAACCTTTCTCGTCGGGGTTTTTATCCTAAGCAACCACGAAAGCTTCCAAGAGTTGAAACATTGCCTATCAAGTAGGCCGTAGCAGCCCATAGCAACCCAACCAAGATACTCTAACAGGCCAAGATTGGTTGGAGAATTCAAAATTTTGCTAAGTCCATGGCCACCATAAGCCATTTCTATCAAGAAGGCCATGGACAGTGCTTAGCAACCACGAAAGCTTCCAAGAGTTGAAACATTGCCTATCAAGTAGGCCGTAGCAGCCCATAGCAACCCAACCAAGATACTCTAACAGGCCAAGATTGGTTGGAGAATTCAAAATTTGGCTAAGTCCATGGCCACCATAAGCCATTTCTATCAAGAAGGCCACGAACAGTGCTTAGCAACCACGAAAGCTTCCAAGAGTTGAAACATTGCCTATCAAGTAGGCCGTAGCAGCCCATAGCAACCCAACCAAGATAATCTAACAGGCCAAGATTGGTTGGAGATTTCAAAATTTGGCTAAGTCCAGATTTTTCTACCCTTCGGGAAAACAACCCTAGTTCACCAAGTTGAACGCGAAAAACTGTCCATAGGATACGCACAAAACGTTTATTGAGTTGGTCACCATATGTGGAAATTATGGTGAAAATAAGCCAAGTTCCGGAGTTTTTAACTCACACGAAACCACGAAAAACTTTCATTAGGAAAACTTGGTTGGAGCACCCTACTGCAGAACACACCGACATGGACGAAAGGGTCGACTGGCCAAGAGAAAAAATTTTTGCGGGACCACTCAAAACATCATAGTTAGACCTAGCAAATGATGAAAAGTGAAACCCGCGATCGATTGGAGAAACCTTATTTTACACTGAAAAATTCCACATAAGGAAAATTTGTATGGAGCACCCTACTGCAGAGCACACCGACAGGGCCGGGAAGGAAGGCCCGGTCCAAGAAAAAATTTTTGCGGGACCACTCAAAACATCATAGTTAGACCTAGCAAATGATGAAAAGTGAAACCCGCGATCGATTGGAGAAACCTTATTTTACACTGAAAAATTCCACATAAGGAAAATTTGTATGGAGCACCCTACTGCAGAGCACACCGACAGGGCCGGGAAGGAAGGCCCGGTCCAAGAAAAAATTTTTGCGGGACCACTCAAAACATCATAGTTAGACCTAGCAAATGATGAAAAGTGAAACCCGCGATCGATTGGAGAAACCTTATTTTACACTGAAAAATTCCACATAAGGAAAATTTGTATGGAGCACCCTACTGCAGAGCACACCGACAGGGCCGGGAAGGAAGGCCCGGTCCAAGAAAAAATTTTTGCGGGACCACTCAAAACATCATAGTTAGACCTAGCAAATGATGAAAAGTGAAACCCGCGATCGATTGGAGAAACCTTATTTTACACTGAAAAATTCCACATAAGGAAAATTTGTATGGAGCACCCTACTGCAGAACACACCGACATGGACGAAAGGGTCGACTGGCCAAGAGAAAAAATTTTTGCGGGACCACTCAAAACATCATAGTTAGACCTAGCAAATGATGAAAAGTGAAACCCGCGATCGATTGGAGAAACCTTATTTTACACTGAAAATTCCACATAAGGAAAATTTGTATGGAGCACCCTGCTGTGGTCACCATCGGTCGAGTTGGTCGAGACGGGCAAAAAATTTTTTTTTCCATATCGTCTCAAAACATGATTTATGGACCTTGTAAATGTTGAAAAGTGAAACGAAATCACTTTTGGAGCGATGAAAATTTTGTATGGGAGGTCCCTACCCGGAACAAATTTTACTAGCAAAGTCATGATTCCGCGACGAGAAATTTGAAAATGGTCAAATATGGTTAAGATGTCATGTTCATTCCCTACTATGGGGGACCAGGTCGTCACGAAAAAATTTTTTTCTCGACCTGGTCAAATGTGGTTCTGCGACGGAGGTTAAACTAATAATGCATAATTTGGGCCAAAAACCCCCCTCTGTCAGATATTGTACCCGTTCAAGAGCAATAGCAGACCACATAAGTTGAGCTTTGAGGTATCTGAAAGTTGAATATAGAGCGAGGTTCTAAGCGAAGGGATAGCTTAACGTTGAGCATTGAACGCAAAAAAGCTTAGAGATAAGCTTAAGATACAAGGGTTGTGGTGCATGAGGCCGCTTAACGTTGAGCTTTGAACGCACATGGCTAGAACTAAGCTAAGAGATACCTATAGTGGTGCATGGAACTGCTCACAAGTTGAGCTTCGAGAAGTCCAAAGGCAAAATGTAGAGCGAGGTTCTAAGCGAAGGGATAGCTTAACGTTGAGCATTGAACGCAAAAAAGCTTAGAGATAAGCTTAAGATACAAGGGTTGTGGTGCATGAGGCCGCTTAACGTTGAGCTTTGAACGCACATGGCTAGAACTAAGCTAAGAGATACCTATAGTGGTGCATGGAACTGCTCACAAGTTGAGCTTCGAGAAGTCCAAAGGCAAAATGTAGAGCGAGGTTCTAAGCGAAGGGATAGCTTAACGTTGAGCATTGAACGCAAAAAAGCTTAGAGATAAGCTTATTATATAACGATTGTGGTGCAGGACACAGCTTAACGTTGAGCTTTGAACGCACATGGCTAGAACTAAGCTAAGAGATACGGGTAGTGGTGCATGGAACTGCTCACAAGTTGAGCTTCGAGAAGTCCAAAGGCAAAATATAGAGAGAGGTCCTAGCAGCCTAAAAAACTTCTAGGGCCGACAGCTCACAAGTTGAGTTTCGAACGCAATTAGGCTACCCTGGTAGCCTTGATTTGAAAGCATTAAGGCAATGATATGGTAGAATGCCCGATCTTAAACCTATTGACAGAGAATGTGTACGAGTAAGCATAGATGTGGAGGAGCACATACCCTAAACAGTCCCGAAAGATGGTTAGCTAAGTGATGCATCACAAATGGACTTGGCGCACCAAGTT
>NW_026525822.1:22500-23664 GCF_943734725.1 Anopheles marshallii | reverse complement strand
CACACCGGACATGGACGAAAGGGTCGACTGGCCAAGAGAAAAAATTTTTGCGGGACCACTCAAAACATCATAGTTAGACCTAGCAAATGATGAAAAGTGAAACCCGCGATCGATTGGAGAAACCTTATTTTACACTGAAAAATTCCACATAAGGAAAATTTGTATGGAGCACCCTACTGCAGAACACACCGACATGGACGAAAGGGTCGACTGGCCAAGAGAAAAAATTTTTGCGGGACCACTCAAAACATCATAGTTAGACCTAGCAAATGATGAAAAGTGAAACCCGCGATCGATTGGAGAAACCTTATTTTACACTGAAAATTCCACATAAGGAAAATTTGTATGGAGCACCCCTGCTGTGGTCACCATCGGTCGAGTTGGTCGAGACGGGCAAAAAATTTTTTTTTCCATATCGTCTCAAAACATGATTTATGGACCTTGTAAATGTTGAAAAGTGAAACGAAATCACTTTTGGAGCGATGAAAATTTTGTATGGGAGGTCCCTACCCGGAACAAATTTTACTAGTAAAGTCATGATTCCGCGACGAGAAATTTGAAAATGGTCAAATATGGTTAAGATGTCATGTTCATTCCCCTACTATGGGGGGACCAGGTCGTCACGAAAAAATTTTTTCTCGACCCTGGTCAAATGTGGTTCTGCGACGGAGGTTAAACTAATAATGCATAATTTGGGCCAAAAACCCCCCTCTGTCAGATATTGTACCCGTTCAAGAGCAATAGCAGACCACATAAGTTGAGCTTTGAGGTATCTGAAAGTTGAATATAGAGCGAGGGTGTAAGCGAAGGGATAGCTTAACGTTGAGCATTGAACGCAAAAAAGCTTAGAGATACGCTTAAGATACAAGGGTTGGTGCATGAGGGCCGCTTAACGTTGAGCTTTGAACGCACATGGCTAGAACTAAGCTAAGAGATACCTATAGTGGTGCATGGAACTGCTCACAAGTTGAGCTTCGAGAAGTCCAAAGGCAAAATGTAGAGCGAGGTTCTAAGCGAAGGGATAGCTTAACGTTGAGCATTGAACGCAAAAAAGCTTAGAGATAAGCTTAAGATACAAGGGTTGTGGTGCATGAGGCCGCTTAACGTTGAGCTTTGAAACGCACATGGCTAGAACTAAGCTAAGAGATACCTATAGTGGTGCAT
>NW_026525822.1:5000-10000 GCF_943734725.1 Anopheles marshallii | reverse complement strand
CATTGCCTATCAAGTAGGCCGTAGCAGCCCATAGCAACCCAACCAAGATACTCTAACAGGCCAAGATTGGTTGGAGAATTCAAAATTTGGCTAAGTCCATGGCCACCATAAGCCATTTCTATCAAGAAGGCCACGAACAGTGCTTAGCAACCACGAAAGCTTCCAAGAGTTGAAACATTGCCTATCAAGTAGGCCGTAGCAGCCCATAGCAACCCAACCAAGATACTCTAACAGGCCAAGATTGGTTGGAGACTTCAAAATTTGGCTAAGTCCATGGCCACCATAAGCCATTTCTATCAAGAAGGCCATGGACAGTGCTTAGCAACCACGAAAGCTTCCAAGAGTTGAAACATTGCCTATCAAGTAGGCCGTACCAGCCCATAGCAAACCAACCAAGATACTCTAACAGGCCAAGATTGGATCTCAAAATGTTGCTAAGTCCATGGCCACCATAAGCCATTTCTATCAAGAAGGCCATGGACAGTGCTTAGCAACCACGAAAGCTTCCAAGAGTTGAAACATTGCCTATCAAGTAGGCCGTACCAGCCCATAGCAAACCAACCAAGATACTCTAACAGGCCAAGATTGGATCTCAAAATGTTGCTAAGTCCATGGCCACCATAAGCCATTTCTATCAAGAAGGCCATGGACAGTTCTAAACAACCACGAAAGCTTCCAAGAGTTGAAACATTGCCTATCAAGTAGGCCGTAGCAGCCCATAGCAACCCAACCAAGATAATCTAACAGGCCAAGATTGGTTGGAGATTTCAAAATTTGGCTAAGTCCAGATTTTTCTACCCTTCGGGAAAACAACCCTAGTTCACCAAGTTGAACGCGAAAAACTGTCCATAGGATACGCACAAAACGTTTATTGAGTTGGTCACCATATGTGGAAATTATGGTGAAAATAAGCCAAGTTCCGGAGTTTTTAACTCACACGAAACCACGAAAAACTTTCATTAGGAAAACTTGGTTGGAGCACCCTACTGCAGAACACACCGACATGGACGAAAGGGTCGACTGGCCAAGAGAAAAAATTTTTGCGGGACCACTCAAAACATCATAGTTAGACCTAGCAAATGATGAAAAGTGAAACCCGCGATCGATTGGAGAAACCTTATTTTACACTGAAAAATTCCACATAAGGAAAATTTGTATGGAGCACCCTACTGCAGAGCACACCGACAGGGCCGGGAAGGAAGGCCCGGTCCAAGAAAAAATTTTTGCGGGACCACTCAAAACATCATAGTTAGACCTAGCAAATGATGAAAAGTGAAACCCGCGATCGATTGGAGAAACCTTATTTTACACTGAAAAATTCCACATAAGGAAAATTTGTATGGAGCACCCTACTGCAGAGCACACCGACAGGGCCGGGAAGGAAGGCCCGGTCCAAGAAAAAATTTTTGCGGGACCACTCAAAACATCATAGTTAGACCTAGCAAATGATGAAAAGTGAAACCCGCGATCGATTGGAGAAACCTTATTTTACACTGAAAAATTCCACATAAGGAAAATTTGTATGGAGCACCCTACTGCAGAGCACACCGACAGGGCCGGGAAGGAAGGCCCGGTCCAAGAAAAAATTTTTGCGGGACCACTCAAAACATCATAGTTAGACCTAGCAAATGATGAAAAGTGAAACCCGCGATCGATTGGAGAAACCTTATTTTACACTGAAAAATTCCACATAAGGAAAATTTGTATGGAGCACCCTACTGCAGAGCACACCGACAGGGCCGGGAAGGAAGGCCCGGTCCAAGAAAAAATTTTTGCGGGACCACTCAAAACATCATAGTTAGACCTAGCAAATGATGAAAAGTGAAACCCGCGATCGATTGGAGAAACCTTATTTTACACTGAAAAATTCCACATAAGGAAAATTTGTATGGAGCACCCTACTGCAGAGCACACCGACAGGGCCGGGAAGGAAGGCCCGGTCCAAGAAAAAATTTTTGCGGGACCACTCAAAACATCATAGTTAGACCTAGCAAATGATGAAAAGTGAAACCCGCGATCGATTGGAGAAACCTTATTTTACACTGAAAAATTCCACATAAGGAAAATTTGTATGGAGCACCCTACTGCAGAGCACACCGACAGGGCCGGGAAGGAAGGCCCGGTCCAAGAAAAAATTTTTGCGGGACCACTCAAAACATCATAGTTAGACCTAGCAAATGATGAAAAGTGAAACCCGCGATCGATTGGAGAAACCTTATTTTACACTGAAAAATTCCACATAAGGAAAATTTGTATGGAGCACCCTACTGCAGAGCACACCGACAGGGCCGGGAAGGAAGGCCCGGTCCAAGAAAAAATTTTTGCGGGACCACTCAAAACATCATAGTTAGACCTAGCAAATGATGAAAAGTGAAACCCGCGATCGATTGGAGAAACCTTATTTTACACTGAAAAATTCCACATAAGGAAAATTTGTATGGAGCACCCTACTGCAGAACACACCGACATGGACGAAAGGGTCGACTGGCCAAGAGAAAAAATTTTTGCGGGACCACTCAAAACATCATAGTTAGACCTAGCAAATGATGAAAAGTGAAACCCGCGATCGATTGGAGAAACCTTATTTTACACTGAAAATTCCACATAAGGAAAATTTGTATGGAGCACCCTGCTGTGGTCACCATCGGTCGAGTTGGTCGAGACGGGCAAAAAATTTTTTTTTCCATATCGTCTCAAAACATGATTTATGGACCTTGTAAATGTTGAAAAGTGAAACGAAATCACTTTTGGAGCGATGAAAATTTTGTATGGGAGGTCCCTACCCGGAACAAATTTTACTAGTAAAGTCATGATTCCGCGACGAGAAATTTGAAAATGGTCAAATATGGTTAAGATGTCATGTTCATTCCCTACTATGGGGGACCAGGTCGTCACGAAAAAATTTTTTTCTCGACCTGGTCAAATGTGGTTCTGCGACGGAGGTTAAACTAATAATGCATAATTTGGGCCAAAAACCCCCCTCTGTCAGATATTGTACCCGTTCAAGAGCAATAGCAGACCACATAAGTTGAGCTTTGAGGTATCTGAAAGTTGAATATAGAGCGAGGTTCTAAGCGAAGGGATAGCTTAACGTTGAGCATTGAACGCAAAAAAGCTTAGAGATAAGCTTAAGATACAAGGGTTGTGGTGCATGAGGCCGCTTAACGTTGAGCTTTGAACGCACATGGCTAGAACTAAGCTAAGAGATACCTATAGTGGTGCATGGAACTGCTCACAAGTTGAGCTTCGAGAAGTCCAAAGGCAAAATGTAGAGCGAGGTTCTAAGCGAAGGGATAGCTTAACGTTGAGCATTGAACGCAAAAAAGCTTAGAGATAAGCTTAAGATACAAGGGTTGTGGTGCATGAGGCCGCTTAACGTTGAGCTTTGAACGCACATGGCTAGAACTAAGCTAAGAGATACCTATAGTGGTGCATGGAACTGCTCACAAGTTGAGCTTCGAGAAGTCCAAAGGCAAAATGTAGAGCGAGGTTCTAAGCGAAGGGATAGCTTAACGTTGAGCATTGAACGCAAAAAAGCTTAGAGATAAGCTTATTATATAACGATTGTGGTGCAGGACACAGCTTAACGTTGAGCTTTGAACGCACATGGCTAGAACTAAGCTAAGAGATACGGGTAGTGGTGCATGGAACTGCTCACAAGTTGAGCTTCGAGAAGTCCAAAGGCAAAATATAGAGAGAGGTCCTAGCAGCCTAAAAAACTTCTAGGGCCGACAGCTCACAAGTTGAGTTTCGAACGCAATTAGGCTACCCTGGTAGCCTTGATTTGAAAGCATTAAGGCAATGATATGGTAGAATGCCCGATCTTAAACCTATTGACAGAGAATGTGTACGAGTAAGCATAGATGTGGAGGAGCACATACCCTAAACAGTCCCGAAAGATGGTTAGCTAAGTGATGCATCACAAATGGACTTGGCGCACCAAGTTCACACTGAAACACACACGATCGCGTATATTAAAACCTGTTGTGTGGTGCATCACTAATAAAGTTTGGTGCGTCAAACGAACATGAGAGTTGAGCATATTGGGTATGTGTGATAACACACTTTGCACGACAATCGAGAAACCGCATAAGCTCAGTATAACACAGCAGGGGAAGATTGATGAAAACCAGAGCTAATACATGCAACAGGCCGGGAATGCTGCTTCTGAAGGTGGTAGGACCGGTGCACTTATTAGTTAAACCAATCGGCCGATTGAGTTGAAGTCTGGTACCGATCTTTCACTTGACTGTGCCCCATCAACTATTGATGGTAGTGTAGAGGACTACCATGGTTGTGACGGGAAGCGGGAATCAGGGTTCGATTCCGGAGCTAGTAGAGAGTGCCTGATAAAGGCCATGGTACACATCCAAATCAGGAAAGCAGCAGGAAACACTACCATACATTGCCAGGTGCATAGGAGGATTGCAAGCCCGTAAATTGCCCGATCATAGCCAACGATGCTGAGAACGGAATTTATTCCTTCGATCGTCGTTGGTTCACATGTTTACTGATGGTTGTACGAACACCATACCCGGTGGTAAGTACAGTGGAGCTCGCCTTCACAACATAATGTTCACCAGTTGGACGCATAGATTGGAATAGCTCACATAGTGTTGGATTGCTGGAAACACACATTCCAGACTGCTCCGGTAGTCATGGAAAGGAGAGGATTGCAAGCCCGTAAATTGCCCGATTATAGCCAACGATGCTGAGAACGGAATTTATTCCTTCGATCGTCGTTGGTTCACATGTTTACTGATGGTTGTACGAACACCATACCCGGTGGTAAGTACAGTGGAGCTCGCCTTCACAACATAATGTTCACCAGTTGGACGCATAGATTGGAATAGCTCACAAGTGTTGGAAAGTTGAACGCACGTTGAAGACCGCTACTGTGGTCTTGGAAAGTAGAGGATTGCAAGCCCGTAAATTGTCCGATCATAGCCAACGATGCTGAGATCGGAATTCATTCCTTCGATCGTCGTTGGTTCGCATGT
>NW_026525821.1:22500-23778 GCF_943734725.1 Anopheles marshallii | reverse complement strand
TGTGGTCACCATCGGTCGAGTTGGTCGAGACGGGCAAAAAATTTTTTTTTCATATCGTCTCAAAACATGATTTATGGACCTTGTAAATGTTGAAAAGTGAAACGAAATCACTTTTGGAGCGATGAAAATTTTGTATGGGAGGTCCCTACCCGGAACAAATTTTACTAGTAAAGTCATCATTCCGCGACGAGAAATTTGAAAATGGTCAAATATGGTTAAGATGTCATGTTCATTCCCTACTATGGGGGACCAGGTCGTCACGAAAAAATTTTTTTCTCGACCTGGTCAAATGTGGTTCTGCGACGGAGGTTAAACTAATAATGCATAATTTGGGCCAAAAACCCCCCTCTGTCAGAAAAATTTCCCCTTCAAGAGCGAAAGCAGACCACATAAGTTGAGCTTCGAGGTATCTGAAAGTTGAATATAGAGCGAGGTTCTAAGCGAAGGGATAGCTTAACGTTGAGCATTGAACGCAAAAAAGCTTAGAGATAAGCTTATTATATAACGATTGTGGTGCAGGACACAGCTTAACGTTGAGCTTTGAACGCACATGGCTAGAACTAAGCTAAGAGATACCTATAGTGGTGCATGGAACTGCTCACAAGTTGAGCTTCGAGAAGTCCAAAGGCAAAATGTAGAGCGAGGTTCTAAGCGAAGGGATAGCTTAACGTTGAGCATTGAACGCAAAAAAGCTTAGAGATAAGCTTATTATATAAGGATTGTGGTGCAGAACACAGCTTAACGTTGAGCTTTGAACGCACATGGCTAGAACTAAGCTAAGAGATACGGGTAGTGGTGCATGGAACTGCTCACAAGTTGAGCTTCGAGAAGTCCAAAGGCAAAATATAGAGAGAGGTCCTAGCAGCCTAAAAAACTTCTAGGGCCGACAGCTCACAAGTTGAGTTTCGAACGCAATTAGGCTACCCTGGTAGCCTTGATTTGAAAGCATTAAGGCAATGATATGGTAGAATGCCCGATCTTAAACCTATTGACAGAGAATGTGTACGAGTAAGCATAGATGTGGAGGAGCACATACCCTAAACAGTCCCGAAAGATGGTTAGCTAAGTGATGCATCACAAATGGACTTGGCGCACCAAGTTCACACTGAAACACACACGATCGCGTATATTAAAACCTGTTGTGTGGTGCATCACTAATAAAGTTTGGTGCGTCAAACGAACATGAAAGTTGAGCATATTGGGTATGTGTGATAACACACTTTGCACGACAATCGAGAAACCGCATAAGCTCAGTATAACACAGCAGGGGAAGATTGA
>NW_026525821.1:5000-12500 GCF_943734725.1 Anopheles marshallii | reverse complement strand
CCAGGCCGTGAACCGGCTAGCCGGCACCAGCGCGTCCCAGTCTGCCTGCCACTGTCGCAAAGTGGCCGCGCGCTCCTCGATGCGCAGCTGGTGCAATGGAGTGCCAGTCGCTTGATGCTGATGATAACATCTGGCGTCCTCCTGTATCTGCATGCAGATCGGGATGACGCTCGCCAGGACCGTGGCAACCTCATACCGAACCGATATGAAGGTCCTGGCGACTGGCCTCACGTACTGCGCCTGCACCCGCTTCAGTGCTCGGCTGCACTTCCGAAGGTTGGTGGCCCTGTGCCACACCGGTGCAGCGTACCGCAGCGTCGAGTCCACCACCGAAGAGAGCAGTCGCCGTTTCGCGCCTTTCGGGCCCCCGTGATTCTGCATAAGACGAGAGATCCCCTTCGCCACCCGGAGCGCCTTTGCCGTTGCGAACTCTACGTGTGGGGTCCACAGCAAGTGGTCATGCAGAACCACCCCCAAGTACTTCAAGCACCGCGTCGGCTGACGCTGCACTCCCTCGATGGCGACCGTGGGCTGCTGGTAGCCCTGTCGCATGGTGGACACCATGATAACCTCGGTCTTCGCGGGCGCCAGCTTAAGGTGTCTGTCGGCCATCCACTCCCCGATCATGCGAATGGCCTCCTGGGCCGACTGGGCCGCCGTCTGCGGAGTCGTGCCACCTGCCAGCACCACCAGGTCGTCTGCGAAGCCGATCGCCTCCACGCCGTCCGGAAACGCCAGCCGCAGGACTCCGTCGTACATCGTATTCCACAATGTAGGACCGATGATGGAGCCCTGCGGTACCCCCGCCGACACCGGCCTGCGGACTGGTCCCTCGCTGGTCTCGTAAGCGAGCTCACGCTCGGAGAAGTAGCTGCGCAGTATTCTCTGAAGCGCGGCCGGGACGTTCTTTTCACGCAGTGCCGCAGCGATCGCCCTCCAGCTGGCCGTGTTGAACGCGTTCTGGACGTCTAGCGCTGCCACCACCAGACATCGTGGATCGCGTCCATTGGTGCGGTGGAAGGACCGAGCGAACTCGCCCCGCTCGACGACCCGCTGGATCGCCTGCACCGTTGACCTCCCGCGACGAAATCCGTACTGCTCCGGCGACAGTTGAGGGGCAGCGCTGTCCTCCAAGTGTTCATTTAGGCGCTCGAGAATGCACCTCTCGAACAACTTGGGGACTGCTCCCTCCAGAAGCAGCGGTCGGCTCGCCGATGGATCGCCCGGTGGCTTGCCCGGTTTGGCTACCAGCACCAGCCTCGCCTCCTTCCAAGCCCGCGGGAACTCACCGCGTTCCAGTAGGTCGTTAAACACCCGCACAAACGCCTGCGGGTGTTCACGGATCGCGGTTTTCACCGCCGCGTTCGGGATCCCATCGAGCCCAGGTGCTTTGGATGGGGCCATCCGTTCTGCCAGCGCGAGAACCTCCGCTTCCGTGACGGGTCGCAGCCTCTCCTCGTCAGCCGTTCGCTCGATGGCTGGCCACTCGAACGGGGGATGCAGCGGAAACAGGGCATCCACGATCGGCTCCAGCACTGTCCGGTCCGTCTCCGGCGGGGTGCGACCACGCAGCTTGGCCATCACCACCTTGTATCCCAGTCCGAATACGTCGCTGTCGACTCCGTCGATCAGCTCTTGGAGCTTCTCGTTTCGACTCTCCTGGATCCCGCGCTGCAGCCCTCTACGAAGGTCCTGCAGACGCCCCAAAGCCGCGTCCCGTTCTGTTGGCCCCTTGGCCCCACGATGCCTCTCTTCCGCCTCCTCGCACTCACGCCTCATGCGTTCCAGCTCCGGAGTCCACCAGTAGAGCCTAGGCGGCTGACGGAACTTTGGCGGGCCCACTCGCTCCATCGTCCTGTCGCAGGCCAGGGACAGCGCTCCTACCAGCGCGTCAGGCGTGTCCGCTTCTGCAAATCGACAATCAATCAGCGCAGCCTGGTATCCCTCCCTGCAGAAAGTCGACGTCTTCCAGCGAACTCCTGCATGCTGCGGGAGGCGAGACGACTGCGTCCGATGGTGTTGTTTCGTACGCTGCTGCGGTGCTGACCGTCTCCCCGGAACGCCCACGGAGAACTCCACGTACCGGTGGTCGCTGTACGAATATCGCTGGCTGACAGGGATAACTGGCTTGTGGCCGCCAAGCGTTCATAGCGACGTGGCTTATTGATCCTTCGATGTCGGCTCTTCCTATCATTGTGAAGCAAAATTCACCAAGCGTAGGATTGTTCACCCTTTCAAGGGAACGTGAGCTGGGTTTAGACCGTCGTGAGACAGGTTAGTTTTACCCTACTGGTGTGTGCTGTATGCTGCTATCTTAACGGAATTCCTGTGCAGTACGAGAGGAACCACAGGTACGGACCACTGGCTCAATACTAGTTCGACCGGACTTTGGTATGACGCTACGTCCGCTGGATTATGCCTGAACGCCTCTAAGGTCGTATCCAATCCGAGCTGATAGCGCATCATAAACCCATTAGGTGATCGGAAGCTAGCGGGCTTAACAACCCTCTGAGATCCGTCGGTGCTGCCCCGTGCACACTGCCGTCTCATCCCCGCTATAGCACTAGACTGAGCCGCAACGGGCGGGTGCACGCTGCACGTGGAAGTACCTTATCACAGGGAACCCTGGTGGCTGTGCTCCCGTCGACCGTGGATACAACTAGTTTCGACACCTTCGACCGCCCGCAAACGACGGGACTACAGGCTGGGAGCTGCGAGTTGTAGAGATGCGTTCGCATCGATCCTCTCAGGCGACCCATGCTTGGTGGTGAAGTGGTTAGTTCGTGGAGTATAGGCTTGCTGCACTCGACAAGAGTGCTGCTTGCAAGGCTGTGGTGGTACGTATGGTAGTTGATGAGCATAGGCTTGCTGCACTCGACAAGAGTGCTGCTTGCAAGCCTATGGTGGTACGTGTACGGTAGTTGATGTGAGCATAGGCTTGCTGCACTCGACAAGAGTGCTGCTTGCAAGCCTATGGGTGGTGTGGTGTGTGGTGCATGATTAGCCTTTCAAGGAAGATGTGTCCTTGGGGCTAATCGGTTATTTTTATAAGTCCGGGAAACCTTTCTCGTCGGGGTTTTTATCCTAAGCAACCACGAAAGCTTCCAAGAGTTGAAACATTGCCTATCAAGTAGGCCGTACCAGCCCATAGCAAACCAACCAAGATAATCTAACAGGCCAAGATTGGTTGGAGACTTCAAAATTTTGCTAAGTCCATGGCCACCATAAGCCATTTCTATCAAGAAGGCCATGGACAGTGCTTAGCAACCACGAAAGCTTCCAAGAGTTGAAACATTGCCTATCAAGTAGGCCGTACCAGCCCATAGCAACCCAACCAAGATACTCTAACAGGCCAAGATTGGTTGGAGATTTCAAAATTTGGCTAAGTCCATGGCCACCATAAGCCATTTCTATCAAGAAGGCCATGGACAGTGCTTAGCAACCACGAAAGCTTCCAAGAGTTGAAACATTGCCTATCAAGTAGGCCGTACCAGCCCATAGCAAACCAACCAAGATACTCTAACAGGCCAAGATTGGTTGGAGATTTCAAAATTTTGCTAAGTCCATGGCCACCATAAGCCATTTCTATCAAGAAGGCCATGGACAGTGCTTAGCAACCACGAAAGCTTCCAAGAGTTGAAACATTGCCTATCAAGTAGGCCGTAGCAGCCCATAGCAACCCAACCAAGATAATCTAACAGGCCAAGATTGGTTGGAGATTTCAAAATTTGGCTAAGTCCATGGCCACCATAAGCCATTTCTATCAAGAAGGCCATGAACAGTGCTTAGCAACCACGAAAGCGGCCAAGAGTTGAAACATTGCCTATCAAGTAGGCCGTACCAGCCCATAGCAACCCAAACAAGATACTCTAACAGGCCAAGATTGGTTGGAGATTTCAAAATTTGGCTAAGTCCATGGCCACCATAAGCCATTTCTATCAAGAAGGCCATGAACAGTGCTTAGCAACCACGAAAGCGGCCAAGAGTTGAAACATTGCCTATCAAGTAGGCCGTACCAGCCCATAGCAACCCAACCAAGATACTCTAACAGGCCAAGATTGGTTGGAGATTTCAAAATTTGGCTAAGTCCATGGCCACCATAAGCCATTTCTATCAAGAAGGCCATGAACAGTGCTTAGCAACCACGAAAGCTTCCAAGAGTTGAAACATTGCCTATCAAGTAGGCCGTACCAGCCCATAGCAACCCAACCAAGATACTCTAACAGGCCAAGATTGGTTGGAGATTTCAAAATTTGGCTAAGTCCATGGCCACCATAAGCCATTTCTATCAAGAAGGCCACGAACTGTGCTTAGCAACCACGAAAGCTTCCAAGAGTTGAAACATTGCCTATCAAGTAGGCCGTACCAGCCCATAGCAAACCAACCAAGATAATCTAACAGGCCAAGATTGGATCTCAAAATGTTGCTAAGTCCATGGCCACGATAAGCCATTTCTATCAAGAAGGCCACGAACTGTGCTTAGCAACCACGAAAGCTTCCAAGAGTTGAAACATTGCCTATCAAGTAGGCCGTACCAGCCCATAGCAAACCAACCAAGATAATCTAACAGGCCAAGATTGGATCTCAAAATGTTGCTAAGTCCATGGCCACGATAAGCCATTTCTATCAAGAAGGCCATGGACAGTTCTAAACAACCACGAAAGCTTCCAAGAGTTGAAACATTGCCTATCAAGTAGGCCGTAGCAGCCCATAGCAACCCAACCAAGATAATCTAACAGGCCAAGATTGGTTGGAGATTTCAAAATTTGGCTAAGTCCAGATTTTTTTACCCTTCGGGAAAACAACCCTAGTTCACCAAGTTGAACGCGAAAAACTGTCCATAGGATACGCACAAAACGTTTATTGAGTTGGTCACCATATGTGGAAATTATGGTGAAAATAAGCCAAGTTCCGGAGTTTTTAACTCACACGAAACCACGAAAAACTTTCATTAGGAAAACTTGGTTGGAGCACCCTACTGCAGAACACACCGACATGGACGAAAGGGTCGACTGGCTAAGAGAAAAAATTTTTGCGGGACCACTCAAAACATCATAGTTAGACCTAGCAAATGATGAAAAGTGAAACCCGCGATCGATTGGAGAAACCTTATTTTACACTGAAAAATTCCACATAAGGAATATTTGTATGGAGCACCCTACTGCAGAGCACACCGACAGGGCCGGGAAGGAAGGCCCGGTCCAAGAAAAAATTTTTGCGGGACCACTCAAAACATCATAGTTAGACCTAGCAAATGATGAAAAGTGAAACCCGCGATCGATTGGAGAAACCTTATTTTACACTGAAAAATTCCACATAAGGAAAATTTGTATGGAGCACCCTACTGCAGAGCACACCGACAGGGCCGGGAAGGAAGGCCCGGTCCAAGAAAAAATTTTTGCGGGACCACTCAAAACATCATAGTTAGACCTAGCAAATGATGAAAAGTGAAACCCGCGATCGATTGGAGAAACCTTATTTTACACTGAAAAATTCCACATAAGGAAAATTTGTATGGAGCACCCTACTGCAGAGCACACCGACAGGGCCGGGAAGGAAGGCCCGGTCCAAGAAAAAATTTTTGCGGGACCACTCAAAACATCATAGTTAGACCTAGCAAATGATGAAAAGTGAAACCCGCGATCGATTGGAGAAACCTTATTTTACACTGAAAAATTCCACATAAGGAAAATTTGTATGGAGCACCCTACTGCAGAGCACACCGACAGGGCCGGGAAGGAAGGCCCGGTCCAAGAAAAAATTTTTGCGGGACCACTCAAAACATCATAGTTAGACCTAGCAAATGATGAAAAGTGAAACCCGCGATCGATTGGAGAAACCTTATTTTACACTGAAAAATTCCACATAAGGAAAATTTGTATGGAGCACCCTACTGCAGAGCACACCGACAGGGCCGGGAAGGAAGGCCCGGTCCAAGAAAAAATTTTTGCGGGACCACTCAAAACATCATAGTTAGACCTAGCAAATGATGAAAAGTGAAACCCGCGATCGATTGGAGAAACCTTATTTTACACTGAAAAATTCCACATAAGGAAAATTTGTATGGAGCACCCTACTGCAGAGCACACCGACAGGGCCGGGAAGGAAGGCCCGGTCCAAGAAAAAATTTTTGCGGGACCACTCAAAACATCATAGTTAGACCTAGCAAATGATGAAAAGTGAAACCCGCGATCGATTGGAGAAACCTTATTTTACACTGAAAAATTCCACATAAGGAAAATTTGTATGGAGCACCCTACTGCAGAGCACACCGACAGGGCCGGGAAGGAAGGCCCGGTCCAAGAAAAAATTTTTGCGGGACCACTCAAAACATCATAGTTAGACCTAGCAAATGATGAAAAGTGAAACCCGCGATCGATTGGAGAAACCATATTTTACACTGAAAAATTCCACATAAGGAAAATTTGTATGGAGCACCCTACTGCAGAGCACACCGACAGGGCCGGGAAGGAAGGCCCGGTCCAAGAAAAAATTTTTGCGGGACCACTCAAAACATCATAGTTAGACCTAGCAAATGATGAAAAGTGAAACCCGCGATCGATTGGAGAAACCTTATTTTACACTGAAAAATTCCACATAAGGAAAATTTGTATGGAGCACCCTACTGCAGAACACACCGACATGGACGAAAGGGTCGACTGGCTAAGAGAAAAAATTTTTGCGGGACCACTCAAAACATCATAGTTAGACCTAGCAAATGATGAAAAGTGAAACCCGCGATCGATTGGAGAAACCTTATTTTACACTGAAAAATTCCACATAAGGAAAATTTGTATGGAGCACCCTACTGCAGAGCACACCGACAGGGCCGGGAAGGAAGGCCCGGTCCAAGAAAAAATTTTTGCGGGACCACTCAAAACATCATAGTTAGACCTAGCAAATGATGAAAAGTGAAACCCGCGATCGATTGGAGAAACCTTATTTTACACTGAAAAATTCCACATAAGGAAAATTTGTATGGAGCACCCTACTGCAGAACACACCGACATGGACGAAAGGGTCGACTGGCCAAGAGAAAAAATTTTTGCGGGACCACTCAAAACATCATAGTTAGACCTAGCAAATGATGAAAAGTGAAACCCGCGATCGATTGGAGAAACCTTATTTTACACTGAAAATTCCACATAAGGAAAATTTGTATGGAGCACCCTGCTGTGGTCACCATCGGTCGAGTTGGTCGAGACGGGCAAAAAATTTTTTTTTCCATATCGTCTCAAAACATGATTTATGGACCTTGTAAATGTTGAAAAGTGAAACGAAATCACTTTTGGAGCGATGAAAATTTTGTATGGGAGGTCCCTACCCGGAACAAATTTTACTAGTAAAGTCATGATTCCGCGACGAGAAATTTGAAAATGGTCAAATATGGTTAAGATGTCATGTTCATTCCCTACTATGGGGGACCAGGTCGTCACGAAAAAATTTTTTTCTCGACCTGGTCAAATGTGGTTCTGCGACGGAGGTTAAACTAATAATGCA
>NW_026525820.1:22500-23803 GCF_943734725.1 Anopheles marshallii | reverse complement strand
GCTTAACGTTGAGCATTGAACGCAAAAAAGCTTAGAGATAAGCTTAAGATACAAGGGTTGTGGTGCATGAGGCCGCTTAACGTTGAGCTTTGAACGCACATGGCTAGAACTAAGCTAAGAGATACCTATAGTGGTGCATGGAACTGCTCACAAGTTGAGCTTCGAGAAGTCCAAAGGCAAAATGTAGAGCGAGGTTCTAAGCGAAGGGATAGCTTAACGTTGAGCATTGAACGCAAAAAAAGCTTAGAGATAAGCTTATTATATAACGATTGTGGTGCAGGACACAGCTTAACGTTGAGCTTTGAACGCACATGGCTAGAACTAAGCTAAGAGATACGGGTAGTGGTGCATGGAACTGCTCACAAGTTGAGCTTCGAGAAGTCCAAAGGCAAAATATAGAGAGAGGTCCTAGCAGCCTAAAAAACTTCTAGGGCCGACAGCTCACAAGTTGAGTTTCGAACGCAATTAGGCTACCCTGGTAGCCTTGATTTGAAAGCATTAAGGCAATGATATGGTAGAATGCCCGATCTTAAACCTATTGACAGAGAATGTGTACGAGTAAGCATAGATGTGGAGGAGCACATACCCTAAACAGTCCCGAAAGATGGTTAGCTAAGTGATGCATCACAAATGGACTTGGCGCACCAAGTTCACACTGAAACACACACGATCGCGTATATTAAAACCTGTTGTGTGGTGCATCACTAATAAAGTTTGGTGCGTCAAACGAACATGAGAGTTGAGCATATTGGGTATGTGTGATAACACACTTTGCACGACAATCGAGAAACCGCATAAGCTCAGTATAACACAGCAGGGGAAGATTGATGAAAACCAGAGCTAATACATGCAACAGGCCGGGAATGCTGCTTCTGAAGGTGGTAGGACCGGTGCACTTATTAGTTAAAACCAATCGGCCGATTGAGTTGAAGTCTGGTACCGATCTTTCACTTGACTGTGCCCCATCAACTATTGATGGTAGTGTAGAGGACTACCATGGTTGTGACGGGAAGCGGGAATCAGGGTTCGATTCCGGAGCTAGTAGAGAGTGCCTGATAAAGGCCATGGTACACATCCAAATCAGGAAAGCAGCAGGAAACACTACCATACATTGCCAGGTGCATAGGAGGATTGCAAGCCCGTAAATTGCCCGATCATAGCCAACGATGCTGAGAACGGAATTTATTCCTTCGATCGTCGTTGGTTCACATGTTTACTGATGGTTGTACGAACACCATACCCGGTGGTAAGTACAGTGGAGCTCGCCTTCACAACATAATGTTCACCAGTTGGACGCATAGAT
>NW_026525820.1:10000-12500 GCF_943734725.1 Anopheles marshallii | reverse complement strand
TGAAACATTGCCTATCAAGTAGGCCGTAGCAGCCCATAGCAACCCAACCAAGATACTCTAACAGGCCAAGATTGGTTGGAGAATTCAAAATTTTGCTAAGTCCATGGCCACGATAAGCCATTTCTACCAAGAAGGCCACGAACTGTGCTTAGCAACCACGAAAGCTTCCAAGAGTTGAAACATTGCCTATCAAGTAGGCCGTAGCAGCCCATAGCAACCCAACCAAGATAATCTAACAGGCCAAGATTGGTTGGAGATTTCAAAATTTGGCTAAGTCCATGGCCACCATAAGCCATTTCTACCAAGAAGGCCATGGACAGTGCTTAGCAACCACGAAAGCTTCCAAGAGTTGAAACATTGCCTATCAAGTAGGCCGTACCAGCCCATAGCAACCCAACCAAGATACTCTAACAGGCCAAGATTGGTTGGAGAATTCAAAATTTTGCTAAGTCCATGGCCACCATAAGCCATTTCTATCAAGAAGGCCATGGACAGTTCTAAACAACCACGAAAGCTTCCAAGAGTTGAAACATTGCCTATCAAGTAGGCCGTAGCAGCCCATAGCAACCCAACCAAGATAATCTAACAGGCCAAGATTGGTTGGAGATTTCAAAATTTGGCTAAGTCCAGATTTTTCTACCCTTCGGGAAAACAACCCTAGTTCACCAAGTTGAACGCGAAAAACTGTCCATAGGATACGCACAAAACGTTTATTGAGTTGGTCACCATAGGTGGAAATTATGGTGAAAATAAGCCAAGTTCCGGAGTTTTTAACTCACACGAAACCACGAAAAACTTTCATTAGGAAAACTTGGTTGGAGCACCCTACTGCAGAACACACCGACATGGACGAAAGGGTTGACTGGCTAAGAGAAAAAATTTTTGCGGGACCACTCAAAACATCATAGTTAGACCTAGCAAATGATGAAAAGTGAAACCCGCGATCGATTGGAGAAACCTTATTTTACACTGAAAAATTCCACATAAGCAAAATTTGTATGGAGCACCCTACTGCAGAGCACACCGACAGGGCCGGGAAGGAAGGCCCGGTCCAAGAAAAAATTTTTGCGGGACCACTCAAAACATCATAGTTAGACCTAGCAAATGATGAAAAGTGAAACCCGCGATCGATTGGAGAAACCTTATTTTACACTGAAAAATTCCACATAAGCAAAATTTGTATGGAGCACCCTACTGCAGAGCACACCGACAGGGCCGGGAAGGAAGGCCCGGTCCAAGAAAAAATTTTTGCGGGACCACTCAAAACATCATAGTTAGACCTAGCAAATGATGAAAAGTGAAACCCGCGATCGATTGGAGAAACCTTATTTTACACTGAAAAATTCCACATAAGGAAAATTTGTATGGAGCACCCTACTGCAGAGCACACCGACAGGGCCGGGAAGGAAGGCCCGGTCCAAGAAAAAATTTTTGCGGGACCACTCAAAACATCATAGTTAGACCTAGCAAATGATGAAAAGTGAAACCCGCGATCGATTGGAGAAACCTTATTTTACACTGAAAAATTCCACATAAGCAAAATTTGTATGGAGCACCCTACTGCAGAGCACACCGACAGGGCCGGGAAGGAAGGCCCGGTCCAAGAAAAAATTTTTGCGGGACCACTCAAAACATCATAGTTAGACCTAGCAAATGATGAAAAGTGAAACCCGCGATCGATTGGAGAAACCTTATTTTACACTGAAAAATTTCACATAAGCAAAATTTGTATGGAGCACCCTACTGTGGTCACCATCGGTCGAGTTGGTCGAGACGGGCAAAAAATTTTTTTTTCCATATCGTCTCAAAACATGATTTATGGACCTTGTAAATGTTGAAAAGTGAAACAAAATCACTTTTGGAGCGATGAAAATTTTGTATGGGAGGTCCCTACCCGGAACAAATTTTACTAGTAAAGTCATCATTCCGCGACGAGAAATTTGAAAATGGTCAAATATGGTTAAGATGTCATGTTCATTCCCTACTATGGGGGACCAGGTCGTCACGAAAAAATTTTTTTCTCGACCTGGTCAAATGTGGTTCTGCGGCCGAGGTTAAACTAATATTGCATATTTTGGGCCAAAAACCCCCCTCTGCCAGATATTGTACCCGTTCAAGAGCAATAGCAGACCACATAAGTTGAGCTTTGAGGTATCTGAAAGTTGAATATAGAGCGAGGTTCTAAGCGAAGGGATAGCTTAACGTTGAGCATTGAACGCAAAAAAGCTTAGAGATAAGCTTAAGATACAAGGGTTGTGGTGCATGAGGCCGCTTAACGTTGAGCTTTGAACGCACATGGCTAGAACTAAGCTAAGAGATACCTATAGTGGTGCATGGAACTGCTCACAAGTTGAGCTTCGAGAAGTCCAAAGGCAAAATGTAGAGCGAGGTTCTAAGCGAAGGGATAGCTTAACGTTGAGCATTGAACGCAAAAAAGCTTAGAGATAAGCTTATTATATAACGATTGTGGTGCAGGACACAGCTTAACGTTGAGCTTTGA
>NW_026525819.1:20000-24043 GCF_943734725.1 Anopheles marshallii | reverse complement strand
AGAAAAAATTTTTGCGGGGACCACTCAAAACATCATAGTTAGACCTAGCAAATGATGAAAAGTGAAACCCGCGATCGATTGGAGAAACCTTATTTTACACTGAAAAATTCCACATAAGGAAAATTTGTATGGAGCACCCTACTGCAGAGCACACCGACAGGGCCGGGAGGAAGGCCCGGTCCAAGAAAAAATTTTTGCGGGACCACTCAAAACATCATAGTTAGACCTAGCAAATGATGAAAAGTGAAACCCGCGATCGATTGGAGAAACCTTATTTTACACTGAAAAATTCCACATAAGGAAAATTTGTATGGAGCACCCTACTGCAGAACACACCGACATGGACGAAAGGGTCGACTGGCTAAGAGAAAAAATTTTTGCGGGACCACTCAAAACATCATAGTTAGACCTAGCAAATGATGAAAGTGAAACCCGCGATCGATTGGAGAAACCTTATTTTACACTGAAAAATTCCACATAAGGAAAATTTGTATGGAGCACCCTACTGCAGAGCACACCGACAGGGCCGGGAAGGAAGGCCCGGTCCAAGAAAAAATTTTTGCGGGACCACTCAAAACATCATAGTTAGACCTAGCAAATGATGAAAAGTGAAACCCGCGATCGATTGGAGAAACCTTATTTTACACTGAAAAATTCCACATAAGGAAAATTTGTATGGAGCACCCTACTGCAGAACACACCGACAGGGCCGGGAAGGAAGGCCCGGTCCAAGAAAAAATTTTTGCGGACCACTCAAAACATCATAGTTAGACCTAGCAAATGATGAAAAGTGAAACCCGCGATCGATTGGAGAAACCTTATTTTACACTGAAAAATTCCACATAAGGAAAATTTGTATGGAGCACCCTACTGCAGAGCACACCGACAGGGCCGGGAAGGAAGGCCCGGTCCAAGAAAAAATTTTTGCGGGACCACTCAAAACATCATAGTTAGACCTAGCAAATGATGAAAAGTGAAACCCGCGATCGATTGGAGAAACCTTATTTTACACTGAAAAATTCCACATAAGGAAAATTTGTATGGAGCACCCTACTGGCAGAGCACACCGACAGGGCCGGGAAGGAAGGCCCGGTCCAAGAAAAAATTTTTGCGGGACCACTCAAAACATCATAGTTAGACCTAGCAAATGATGAAAAGTGAAACCCGCGATCGATTGGAGAAACCTTATTTTACACTGAAAATTCCACATAAGGAAAATTTGTATGGAGCACCCTACTGCAGAACACACCGACAGGGGCGGGAAGGAAGGCCCGGTCCAAGAAAAAATTTTTGCGGGACCACTCAAAACATCATAGTTAGACCTAGCAAATGATGAAAAGTGAAACCCGCGATCGATTGGAGAAACCTTATTTTACACTGAAAAATTCCACATAAGGAAAATTTGTATGGAGCACCCTACTGCAGAACACACCGACAGGGCCGGGAAGGAAGGCCCGGTCCAAGAAAAATTTTTGCGGGACCACTCAAAACATCATAGTTAGACCTAGCAAATGATGAAAAGTGAAACCCGCGATCGATTGGAGAAACCTTATTTTACACTGAAAAATTCCACATAAGGAAAATTTGTATGGAGCACCCTACTGCAGAGCACACCGACAGGGCCGGGAAGGAAGGCCCGGTCCAAGAAAAAATTTTTTGCGGGACCACTCAAAACATCATAGTTAGACCTAGCAAATGATGAAAAGTGAAACCCGCGATCGATTGGAGAAACCTTATTTTACACTGAAAAATTCCACATAAGGAAAATTTGTATGGAGCACCCTACTGCAGAGCACACCGACAGGGCCGGGAAGGAAGGCCCGGTCCAAGAAAAAATTTTGCGGACCACTCAAAACATCATAGTTAGACCTAGCAAATGATGAAAAGTGAAACCCGCGATCGATTGGAGAAACCTTATTTTACACTGAAAAATTCCACATAAGGAAAATTTGTATGGAGCACCCTACTGCAGAGCACACCGACAGGGCCGGAAGGAAGGCCCGGTCCAAGAAAAAAATTTTTGCGGGACCACTCAAAACATCATAGTTAGACCTAGCAAATGATGAAAAGTGAAACCCGCGATCGATTGGAGAAACCTTATTTTACACTGAAAAATTCCACATAAGGAAAATTTGTATGGAGCACCCTACTGCAGAACACACCGACATGGACGAAAGGGTCGACTGGCCAAGAGAAAAAATTTTTGCGGGACCACTCAAAACATCATAGTTAGACCTAGCAAATGATGAAAAGTGAAACCCGCGATCGATTGGAGAAACCTTATTTTACACTGAAAAATACCACATAAGGAAAATTTGTATGGAGCACCCTACTGTGGTCACCATCGGTCGAGTTGGTCGAGACGGGCAAAAAATTTTTTTTTCCATATCGTCTCAAAACATGATTTATGGACCTTGTAAATGTTGAAAAGTGAAACAAAATCACTTTTGGAGCGATGAAAATTTTGTATGGGAGGTCCCTACCCGGAACAAATTTTACTAGTAAAGTCATCATTCCGCGACGAGAAATTTGAAAATGGTCAAATATGGTTAAGATGTCATGTTCATTCCCTACTATGGGGGGACCAGGTCGTCACGAAAAAATTTTTTTCTCGACCTGTCAAATGTGGTTCTGCGACGGAGGTTAAACTAATATTGCATAATTTGGCCCAAAAACCCCCCTCTGTCAGAGAACGAAGCCCTTCAAGCTCGATAGCAGACCACATAAGTTGAGATTTGAGGTATCTGAAAGTTGAATATAGAGCGAGGTTCTAAGCGAAGGGATAGCTTAACGTTGAGCATTGAACGCAAAAAGCTTAGAGATAAGCTTATTATATAACGATTGTGGTGCAGGACACAGCTTAACGTTGAGCTTTGAACGCACATGGCTAGAACTAAGCTAAGAGATACCTATAGTGGTGCATGGAACTGCTCACAAGTTTGAGCTTCGAGAAGTCCAAAGGCAAAATGTAGAGCGAGGTTCTAAGCGAAGGGATAGCTAAACGTTGAGCATTGAACGCAAAAAGCTTAGAGATAAGCTTATTATATAACGATTGTGGTGCAGGACACAGCTTAACGTTGAGCTTTGAACGCACATGGCTAGAACTAAGCTAAGAGATACGGGTAGTGGTGCATGGAACTGCTCACAAGTTGAGCTTCGAGAAGTCCAAAGGCAAAATATAGAGAGAGGTCCTAGCAGCCTAAAAAACTTCTAGGGCCGACAGCTCACAAGTTGAGTTTTCGAACGCAATTAGGCTACCTGGTAGCCTTGATTTGAAAGCATTAAGGCAATGATATGGTAGAATGCCCGATCTTAAACCTATTGACAGAGAATGTGTACGAGTAAGCATAGATGTGGAGGAGCACATACCCTAAACAGTCCCGAAAGATGGTTAGCTAAGTGATGCATCACAAATGGACTTGGCGCACCAAGTTCACACTGAATCACACACGATCGCGTATATTAAAACCTGTTGTGTGGTGCATCACTAATAAAGTTTGGTGCGTCAAACGAACATGAGAGTTGAGCATATTGGGTATGTGTGATAACACACTTTGCACGACAATCGAGAAACCGCATAAGCTCAGTATAACACAGCAGGGGAAGATTGATGAAAACCAGAGCTAATACATGCAACAGGCCGGGAATGCTGCTTCTGAAGGTGGTAGAACCGGTGCACTTATTAGTTAAACCAATCGGCCGATTGAGTTGAAGTCTGGTACCGATCTTTCACTTGACTGTGCCCCATCAACTATTGATTGGTAGTGTAGAGGACTACCATGGTTGTGACGGGAAGCGGGAATCAGGGGTTCGATTCCGGAGCTAGTAGAGAGTGCCTGATAAAGGCCATGGTACACATCCAAATCAGGAAAGCAGCAGGAAACACTACCATACATTACCAGGTGCATAGGAGGATTGCAAGCCCGTAAATTGCCCGATCATAGCCAACGATGCTGAGAACGGAATTTATTCCTTCGATCGTCGTTGGTTCACATGTTTACTGATGGTTGTACGAACACCATACCCGGTGGTAAGTACAGTGG
>NW_026525819.1:0-10000 GCF_943734725.1 Anopheles marshallii | reverse complement strand
CACCATAAGCCATTTCAATCAAGAAGGCCATGGACAGTGCTTAGCAACCACGAAAGCTTCCAAGAGTTGAAACATTGCCTATCAAGTAGGCCGTACCAGCCCATAGCAAACCAACCAAGATACTCTAACAGGCCAAGATTGGATCTCAAAATGTTGCTAAGTCCATGGCCACCATAAGCCATTTCTATCAAGAAGGCCATGGACAGTTCTAAACAACCACGAAAGCTTCCAAGAGTTGAAACATTGCCTATCAAGTAGGCCGTAGCAGCCCATAGCAACCCAACCAAGATAATCTAACAGGCCAAGATTGGTTGGAGATTTCAAAATTTGGCTAAGTCCATGGCCACCATAAGCCATTTCTACCAAGAAGGCCATGGACAGTGCTTAGCAACCACGAAAGCTTCCAAGAGTTGAAACATTGCCTATCAAGTAGGCCGTACCAGCCCATAGCAACCCAACCAAGATACTCTAACAGGCCAAGATTGGTTGGAGAATTCAAAATTTTGCTAAGTCCATGGCCACCATAAGCCATTTCTATCAAGAAGGCCATGAACAGTGCTTAGCAACCACGAAAGCGGCCAAGAGTTGAAACATTGCCTATCAAGTAGGCCGTACCAGCCCATAGCAACCCAACCAAGATACTCTAACAGGCCAAGATTGGTTGGAGAATTCAAAATTTGGCTAAGTCCATGGCCACCATAAGCCATTTCTATCAAGAAGGCCACGAACAGTGCTTAGCAACCACGAAAGCTTCCAAGAGTTGAAACATTGCCTATCAAGTAGGCCGTACCAGCCCATAGCAACCCAACCAAGATACTCTAACAGGCCAAGATTGGTTGGAGAATTCAAAATTTTGCTAAGTCCATGGCCACCATAAGCCATTTCTATCAAGAAGGCCATGGACAGTTCTAAACAACCACGAAAGCTTCCAAGAGTTGAAACATTGCCTATCAAGTAGGCCGTAGCAGCCCATAGCAACCCAACCAAGATAATCTAACAGGCCAAGATTGGTTGGAGATTTCAAAATTTGGCTAAGTCCAGATTTTTCTACCCTTCGGGAAAACAACCCTAGTTCACCAAGTTGAACGCGAAAAACTGTCCATAGGATACGCACAAAACGTTTATTGAGTTGGTCACCATAGGTGGAAATTATGGTGAAAATAAGCCAAGTTCCGGAGTTTTTAACTCACACGAAACCACGAAAAACTTTCATTAGGAAAACTTGGTTGGAGCACCCTACTGCAGAACACACCGACATGGACGAAAGGGTCGATTGGCTAAGAGAAAAAATTTTTGCGGGACCACTCAAAACATCATAGTTAGACCTAGCAAATGATGAAAAGTGAAACCCGCGATCGATTGGAGAAACCTTATTTTACACTGAAAAATTCCACATAAGGAAAATTTGTATGGAGCACCCTACTGCAGAGCACACCGACAGGGCCGGGAAGGAAGGCCCGGTCCAAGAAAAAATTTTTGCGGGACCACTCAAAACATCATAGTTAGACCTAGCAAATGATGAAAAGTGAAACCCGCGATCGATTGGAGAAACCTTATTTTACACTGAAAAATTCCACATAAGGAAAATTTGTATGGAGCACCCTACTGCAGAGCACACCGACAGGGCCGGGAAGGAAGGCCCGGTCCAAGAAAAAATTTTTGCGGGACCACTCAAAACATCATAGTTAGACCTAGCAAATGATGAAAAGTGAAACCCGCGATCGATTGGAGAAACCTTATTTTACACTGAAAAATTCCACATAAGGAAAATTTGTATGGAGCACCCTACTGCAGAACACACCGACAGGGCCGGGAAGGAAGGCCCGGTCCAAGAAAAAATTTTTGCGGGACCACTCAAAACATCATAGTTAGACCTAGCAAATGATGAAAAGTGAAACCCGCGATCGATTGGAGAAACCTTATTTTACACTGAAAAATTCCACATAAGGAAAATTTGTATGGAGCACCCTACTGCAGAGCACACCGACAGGGCCGGGAAGGAAGGCCCGGTCCAAGAAAAAATTTTTGCGGGACCACTCAAAACATCATAGTTAGACCTAGCAAATGATGAAAAGTGAAACCCGCGATCGATTGGAGAAACCTTATTTTACACTGAAAAATTCCACATAAGGAAAATTTGTATGGAGCACCCTACTGCAGAACACACCGACATGGACGAAAGGGTCGATTGGCTAAGAGAAAAAATTTTTGCGGGACCACTCAAAACATCATAGTTAGACCTAGCAAATGATGAAAAGTGAAACCCGCGATCGATTGGAGAAACCTTATTTTACACTGAAAAATTCCACATAAGGAAAATTTGTATGGAGCACCCTACTGCAGAGCACACCGACAGGGCCGGGAAGGAAGGCCCGGTCCAAGAAAAAATTTTTGCGGGACCACTCAAAACATCATAGTTAGACCTAGCAAATGATGAAAAGTGAAACCCGCGATCGATTGGAGAAACCTTATTTTACACTGAAAAATTCCACATAAGCAAAATTTGTATGGAGCACCCTACTGCAGAACACACCGACATGGACGAAAGGGTCGACTGGCCAAGAGAAAAAATTTTTGCGGGACCACTCAAAACATCATAGTTAGACCTAGCAAATGATGAAAAGTGAAACCCGCGATCGATTGGAGAAACCTTATTTTACACTGAAAAATTCCACATAAGGAAAATATGTATGGAGCACCCTACTGCAGAGCACACCGACAGGGCCGGGAAGGAAGGCCCGGTCCAAGAAAAAATTTTTGCGGGACCACTCAAAACATCATAGTTAGACCTAGCAAATGATGAAAAGTGAAACCCGCGATCGATTGGAGAAACCTTATTTTACACTGAAAAATTCCACATAAGGAAAATATGTATGGAGCACCCTACTGCAGAGCACACCGACAGGGCCGGGAAGGAAGGCCCGGTCCAAGAAAAAATTTTTGCGGGACCACTCAAAACATCATAGTTAGACCTAGCAAATGATGAAAAGTGAAACCCGCGATCGATTGGAGAAACCTTATTTTACACTGAAAAATTCCACATAAGGAAAATTTGTATGGAGCACCCTACTGCAGAGCACACCGACAGGGCCGGGAAGGAAGGCCCGGTCCAAGAAAAAATTTTTGCGGGACCACTCAAAACATCATAGTTAGACCTAGCAAATGATGAAAAGTGAAACCCGCGATCGATTGGAGAAACCTTATTTTACACTGAAAAATTCCACATAAGGAAAATTTGTATGGAGCACCCTACTGCAGAACACACCGACATGGACGAAAGGGTCGACTGGCCAAGAGAAAAAATTTTTGCGGGACCACTCAAAACATCATAGTTAGACCTAGCAAATGATGAAAAGTGAAACCCGCGATCGATTGGAGAAACCTTATTTTACACTGAAAAATTCCACATAAGGAAAATATGTATGGAGCACCCTACTGCAGAGCACACCGACAGGGCCGGGAAGGAAGGCCCGGTCCAAGAAAAAATTTTTGCGGGACCACTCAAAACATCATAGTTAGACCTAGCAAATGATGAAAAGTGAAACCCGCGATCGATTGGAGAAACCTTATTTTACACTGAAAAATTCCACATAAGCAAAATTTGTATGGAGCACCCTACTGCAGAACACACCGACAGGGCCGGGAAGGAAGGCCCGGTCCAAGAAAAAATTTTTGCGGGACCACTCAAAACATCATAGTTAGACCTAGCAAATGATGAAAAGTGAAACCCGCGATCGATTGGAGAAACCTTATTTTACACTGAAAAATTCCACATAAGCAAAATTTGTATGGAGCACCCTACTGCAGAACACACCGACAGGGCCGGGAAGGAAGGCCCGGTCCAAGAAAAAATTTTTGCGGGACCACTCAAAACATCATAGTTAGACCTAGCAAATGATGAAAAGTGAAACCCGCGATCGATTGGAGAAACCTTATTTTACACTGAAAAATTCCACATAAGCAAAATTTGTATGGAGCACCCTACTGCAGAACACACCGACAGGGCCGGGAAGGAAGGCCCGGTCCAAGAAAAAATTTTTGCGGGACCACTCAAAACATCATAGTTAGACCTAGCAAATGATGAAAAGTGAAACCCGCGATCGATTGGAGAAACCTTATTTTACACTGAAAAATTCCACATAAGGAAAATTTGTATGGAGCACCCTACTGCAGAGCACACCGACAGGGCCGGGAAGGAAGGCCCGGTCCAAGAAAAAATTTTTGCGGGACCACTCAAAACATCATAGTTAGACCTAGCAAATGATGAAAAGTGAAACCCGCGATCGATTGGAGAAACCTTATTTTACACTGAAAAATTCCACATAAGGAAAATTTGTATGGAGCACCCTACTGCAGAGCACACCGACAGGGCCGGGAAGGAAGGCCCGGTCCAAGAAAAAATTTTTGCGGGACCACTCAAAACATCATAGTTAGACCTAGCAAATGATGAAAAGTGAAACCCGCGATCGATTGGAGAAACCTTATTTTACACTGAAAAATTCCACATAAGGAAAATATGTATGGAGCACCCTACTGCAGAGCACACCGACAGGGCCGGGAAGGAAGGCCCGGTCCAAGAAAAAATTTTTGCGGGACCACTCAAAACATCATAGTTAGACCTAGCAAATGATGAAAAGTGAAACCCGCGATCGATTGGAGAAACCTTATTTTACACTGAAAAATTCCACATAAGCAAAATTTGTATGGAGCACCCTACTGCAGAACACACCGACAGGGCCGGGAAGGAAGGCCCGGTCCAAGAAAAAATTTTTGCGGGACCACTCAAAACATCATAGTTAGACCTAGCAAATGATGAAAAGTGAAACCCGCGATCGATTGGAGAAACCTTATTTTACACTGAAAAATTCCACATAAGCAAAATTTGTATGGAGCACCCTACTGCAGAACACACCGACAGGGCCGGGAAGGAAGGCCCGGTCCAAGAAAAAATTTTTGCGGGACCACTCAAAACATCATAGTTAGACCTAGCAAATGATGAAAAGTGAAACCCGCGATCGATTGGAGAAACCTTATTTTACACTGAAAAATTCCACATAAGGAAAATTTGTATGGAGCACCCTACTGCAGAGCACACCGACAGGGCCGGGAAGGAAGGCCCGGTCCAAGAAAAAATTTTTGCGGGACCACTCAAAACATCATAGTTAGACCTAGCAAATGATGAAAAGTGAAACCCGCGATCGATTGGAGAAACCTTATTTTACACTGAAAAATTCCACATAAGCAAAATTTGTATGGAGCACCCTACTGCAGAGCACACCGACAGGGCCGGGAAGGAAGGCCCGGTCCAAGAAAAAATTTTTGCGGGACCACTCAAAACATCATAGTTAGACCTAGCAAATGATGAAAAGTGAAACCCGCGATCGATTGGAGAAACCTTATTTTACACTGAAAAATTCCACATAAGGAAAATTTGTATGGAGCACCCTACTGCAGAGCACACCGACAGGGCCGGGAAGGAAGGCCCGGTCCAAGAAAAAATTTTTGCGGGACCACTCAAAACATCATAGTTAGACCTAGCAAATGATGAAAAGTGAAACCCGCGATCGATTGGAGAAACCTTATTTTACACTGAAAAATTCCACATAAGGAAAATTTGTATGGAGCACCCTACTGCAGAGCACACCGACAGGGCCGGGAAGGAAGGCCCGGTCCAAGAAAAAATTTTTGCGGGACCACTCAAAACATCATAGTTAGACCTAGCAAATGATGAAAAGTGAAACCCGCGATCGATTGGAGAAACCTTATTTTACACTGAAAAATTCCACATAAGCAAAATTTGTATGGAGCACCCTACTGCAGAACACACCGACAGGGCCGGGAAGGAAGGCCCGGTCCAAGAAAAAATTTTTGCGGGACCACTCAAAACATCATAGTTAGACCTAGCAAATGATGAAAAGTGAAACCCGCGATCGATTGGAGAAACCTTATTTTACACTGAAAAATTCCACATAAGGAAAATTTGTATGGAGCACCCTACTGCAGAGCACACCGACAGGGCCGGGAAGGAAGGCCCGGTCCAAGAAAAAATTTTTGCGGGACCACTCAAAACATCATAGTTAGACCTAGCAAATGATGAAAAGTGAAACCCGCGATCGATTGGAGAAACCTTATTTTACACTGAAAAATTCCACATAAGCAAAATTTGTATGGAGCACCCTACTGCAGAACACACCGACAGGGCCGGGAAGGAAGGCCCGGTCCAAGAAAAAATTTTTGCGGGACCACTCAAAACATCATAGTTAGACCTAGCAAATGATGAAAAGTGAAACCCGCGATCGATTGGAGAAACCTTATTTTACACTGAAAAATTCCACATAAGGAAAATATGTATGGAGCACCCTACTGCAGAGCACACCGACAGGGCCGGGAAGGAAGGCCCGGTCCAAGAAAAAATTTTTGCGGGACCACTCAAAACATCATAGTTAGACCTAGCAAATGATGAAAAGTGAAACCCGCGATCGATTGGAGAAACCTTATTTTACACTGAAAAATTCCACATAAGCAAAATTTGTATGGAGCACCCTACTGCAGAACACACCGACAGGGCCGGGAAGGAAGGCCCGGTCCAAGAAAAAATTTTTGCGGGACCACTCAAAACATCATAGTTAGACCTAGCAAATGATGAAAAGTGAAACCCGCGATCGATTGGAGAAACCTTATTTTACACTGAAAAATTCCACATAAGCAAAATTTGTATGGAGCACCCTACTGCAGAACACACCGACAGGGCCGGGAAGGAAGGCCCGGTCCAAGAAAAAATTTTTGCGGGACCACTCAAAACATCATAGTTAGACCTAGCAAATGATGAAAAGTGAAACCCGCGATCGATTGGAGAAACCTTATTTTACACTGAAAAATTCCACATAAGCAAAATTTGTATGGAGCACCCTACTGCAGAACACACCGACATGGACGAAAGGGTCGACTGGCCAAGAGAAAAAATTTTTGCGGGACCACTCAAAACATCATAGTTAGACCTAGCAAATGATGAAAAGTGAAACCCGCGATCGATTGGAGAAACCTTATTTTACACTGAAAAATTCCACATAAGGAAAATATGTATGGAGCACCCTACTGCAGAGCACACCGACAGGGCCGGGAAGGAAGGCCCGGTCCAAGAAAAAATTTTTGCGGGACCACTCAAAACATCATAGTTAGACCTAGCAAATGATGAAAAGTGAAACCCGCGATCGATTGGAGAAACCTTATTTTACACTGAAAAATTCCACATAAGGAAAATTTGTATGGAGCACCCTACTGCAGAGCACACCGACAGGGCCGGGAAGGAAGGCCCGGTCCAAGAAAAAATTTTTGCGGGACCACTCAAAACATCATAGTTAGACCTAGCAAATGATGAAAAGTGAAACCCGCGATCGATTGGAGAAACCTTATTTTACACTGAAAAATTCCACATAAGGAAAATTTGTATGGAGCACCCTACTGCAGAGCACACCGACAGGGCCGGGAAGGAAGGCCCGGTCCAAGAAAAAATTTTTGCGGGACCACTCAAAACATCATAGTTAGACCTAGCAAATGATGAAAAGTGAAACCCGCGATCGATTGGAGAAACCTTATTTTACACTGAAAAATTCCACATAAGGAAAATATGTATGGAGCACCCTACTGCAGAGCACACCGACAGGGCCGGGAAGGAAGGCCCGGTCCAAGAAAAAATTTTTGCGGGACCACTCAAAACATCATAGTTAGACCTAGCAAATGATGAAAAGTGAAACCCGCGATCGATTGGAGAAACCTTATTTTACACTGAAAAATTCCACATAAGCAAAATTTGTATGGAGCACCCTACTGCAGAACACACCGACAGGGCCGGGAAGGAAGGCCCGGTCCAAGAAAAAATTTTTGCGGGACCACTCAAAACATCATAGTTAGACCTAGCAAATGATGAAAAGTGAAACCCGCGATCGATTGGAGAAACCTTATTTTACACTGAAAAATTCCACATAAGCAAAATTTGTATGGAGCACCCTACTGCAGAACACACCGACAGGGCCGGGAAGGAAGGCCCGGTCCAAGAAAAAATTTTTGCGGGACCACTCAAAACATCATAGTTAGACCTAGCAAATGATGAAAAGTGAAACCCGCGATCGATTGGAGAAACCTTATTTTACACTGAAAAATTCCACATAAGGAAAATTTGTATGGAGCACCCTACTGCAGAGCACACCGACAGGGCCGGGAAGGAAGGCCCGGTCCAAGAAAAAATTTTTGCGGGACCACTCAAAACATCATAGTTAGACCTAGCAAATGATGAAAAGTGAAACCCGCGATCGATTGGAGAAACCTTATTTTACACTGAAAAATTCCACATAAGCAAAATTTGTATGGAGCACCCTACTGCAGAGCACACCGACAGGGCCGGGAAGGAAGGCCCGGTCCAAGAAAAAATTTTTGCGGGACCACTCAAAACATCATAGTTAGACCTAGCAAATGATGAAAAGTGAAACCCGCGATCGATTGGAGAAACCTTATTTTACACTGAAAAATTCCACATAAGGAAAATTTGTATGGAGCACCCTACTGCAGAGCACACCGACAGGGCCGGGAAGGAAGGCCCGGTCCAAGAAAAAATTTTTGCGGGACCACTCAAAACATCATAGTTAGACCTAGCAAATGATGAAAAGTGAAACCCGCGATCGATTGGAGAAACCTTATTTTACACTGAAAAATTCCACATAAGGAAAATTTGTATGGAGCACCCTACTGCAGAGCACACCGACAGGGCCGGGAAGGAAGGCCCGGTCCAAGAAAAAATTTTTGCGGGACCACTCAAAACATCATAGTTAGACCTAGCAAATGATGAAAAGTGAAACCCGCGATCGATTGGAGAAACCTTATTTTACACTGAAAAATTCCACATAAGCAAAATTTGTATGGAGCACCCTACTGCAGAACACACCGACAGGGCCGGGAAGGAAGGCCCGGTCCAAGAAAAAATTTTTGCGGGACCACTCAAAACATCATAGTTAGACCTAGCAAATGATGAAAAGTGAAACCCGCGATCGATTGGAGAAACCTTATTTTACACTGAAAAATTCCACATAAGGAAAATATGTATGGAGCACCCTACTGCAGAGCACACCGACAGGGCCGGGAAGGAAGGCCCGGTCCAAGAAAAAATTTTTGCGGGACCACTCAAAACATCATAGTTAGACCTAGCAAATGATGAAAAGTGAAACCCGCGATCGATTGGAGAAACCTTATTTTACACTGAAAAATTCCACATAAGGAAAATTTGTATGGAGCACCCTACTGCAGAGCACACCGACAGGGCCGGGAAGGAAGGCCCGGTCCAAGAAAAAATTTTTGCGGGACCACTCAAAACATCATAGTTAGACCTAGCAAATGATGAAAAGTGAAACCCGCGATCGATTGGAGAAACCTTATTTTACACTGAAAAATTCCACATAAGGAAAATTTGTATGGAGCACCCTACTGCAGAGCACACCGACAGGGCCGGGAAGGAAGGCCCGGTCCAAGAAAAAATTTTTGCGGGACCACTCAAAACATCATAGTTAGACCTAGCAAATGATGAAAAGTGAAACCCGCGATCGATTGGAGAAACCTTATTTTACACTGAAAAATTCCACATAAGGAAAATTTGTATGGAGCACCCTACTGCAGAGCACACCGACAGGGCCGGGAAGGAAGGCCCGGTCCAAGAAAAAATTTTTGCGGGACCACTCAAAACATCATAGTTAGACCTAGCAAATGATGAAAAGTGAAACCCGCGATCGATTGGAGAAACCTTATTTTACACTGAAAAATTCCACATAAGGAAAATTTGTATGGAGCACCCTACTGCAGAGCACACCGACAGGGCCGGGAAGGAAGGCCCGGTCCAAGAAAAAATTTTTGCGGGACCACTCAAAACATCATAGTTAGACCTAGCAAATGATGAAAAGTGAAACCCGCGATCGATTGGAGAAACCTTATTTTACACTGAAAAATTCCACATAAG
>NW_026525818.1:12500-17500 GCF_943734725.1 Anopheles marshallii | reverse complement strand
TCGAGGATGACCCCGAGGTACTTTATCGTGCGGGTCGGCATCCTCTCCACCCCGTTGACGCGCACCGGGACACGGGTGTTGTCTCTCCGCATTGTCGAGACGATGACCAGCTCGGTCTTGGCCGGAGCAAGCTCCAGGTGGTGTAGCGCCATCCACGAGCTGATCATTGTGATTGCCGTCTCTGCAAGCTGTGCCGCCGCCTGTGGTGTTGTTCCGCTCGCCAGTACGACAATGTCGTCCGCAAACCCGATCACTTCGGCGCCCTCAGGCAGCTCCAGCCGAAGCACGCCGTCGTACATCGCGTTCCACAGGGTCGGGCCCAGGATTGAGCCCTGTGGAACGCCCGCCGTGACCGTACGACGCACTGGCCCCTCGCTGGTCTCGTACACCAGCCTCCTCTCAGAAAAGTAGCTGCGCAATATTTTCTGGAGGGCTGCAGGGACCATCAGCTTCTGCAGGGCAACCGCGATCGCCTTCCAGCTGGCAGAGTTAAAGGCGTTCCTGACGTCCAGTGCTGCCACCACCAGACATCGAGGATCCCGCTGGTTGGTGCGGTGAAACGTCCTCGCGTGTTGTCCTCGCTCTATCACCCGCTCGATGGCCTGAAGCGTGGAGCGACCGCGCCGGAACCCGTACTGCCTTGCTGACAGGCGAGGAGCATCGCTGTCCTCCAAGTGGTCGTTCAGCCGATCTAAGATCAGCCGTTCGAACCCCTTGGCGACTGCTCCCAGCATTAGCAGCGGGCGGTGCGACGACGGATCGCCCGGCGGCTTACCTGGCTTCGTGACCAACACAAGGCGTGCCTCCTTCCATGCCGCAGGAAACTCCCCTCGCTCGAGCAGCTGATTGTACACCTTGGCGAAGACCTCCGGGTGCTTCCGCATTGCCGCCTTCACTGCGGCATTCGGGATACCGTCCAGCCCTGGCGCCTTGGAGGTGGCCATCCGCTCAGCCAGCGAAAGAATTTCCGAGCTCGTGACCGGCCTCAGAGCTTCATGTGAGGCGGTGCACGCGTCGATTTCAGGCCACTCGAACGCTGGGTGCTCCGGGAACAGGGCGTCGACGATCGGGCCGAGAACGGCTCGGTCCGTTTCCGGTGGCGCCCGGCTTCGCAGCTTCGCTCGCACGATCTTATAGCCAAGACCGAACACTTCCGCCTCGACGCCGTCTATCAGCTCCTGGAGGCAGCTCTCCTTGCTGGACTGGATGCCGGCCTTCAGCAAGCGTCGGCAGTCTTGCAGCTTTCCCGACGTCACGTCCCGCTCCGACGGTTGGGCCCGGTGATGTGCTATCTCCGCTGCCTCACACTCCTCTCTCAGGCGTTCGATTTCTGGAGACCACCAGTACACCTGGGGCTTGCGGTGGTAGGTAGCCCCGTGTACCCTCTCCATAATCTCGTCGCACGCTCGAGTGAGTCCGCCGACCAGCCCCTCCGGAGTGTCGACATGTCCGAAGTGGCCGTGCGTGAGTGCGACGTCGAAGCACTGCCGGTCGAACTGCTTCGTCTTCCAGCGCGTCCCGGCGTGCCTGGCTGTCCCGTCGTTGGCTGTTGCTCGGCTTCGGTGCTGCTGGCCACGTCGCTGGGGGCGCTGTCCAGGAACGTCCACCCCGAACTCGATGTATGCATGATCACTGCCTGAGAAGCGGTTAAGCACGCGCCATGAGTCCGGCCGTGCGATGAGCTGACTGGCAAAGGAGACGTCAACGACGCTTTCCCGTGCAACCCCGTTGCCCCTGAACGTGGGCGCGTTGCCACGGTTCAGCGTCTGCAGTGCCAGCTGCTCCACCACGCTCAGGAGCTCCTGCCCCTTCCGGGTGGTGCGCGCACTCCCCCACTCCTCGTTCCAGGCGTTGAAGTCCCCGGCCAGGACTGATGTTGCGTGTCCGACCAGCGACACCTCCACCGCACCGAGGAAGCTTTCGAAGTCTTCGATGCCGCTGCTGGGTGGCACGTAGCAGCTGGCGAACGTTACTCCCGCTATGGTGGCCACCACGAGTCCCGGGACGACGCTCCCCCAAAGCCGTTGAATAGGGTACGCCCCTGTTGCTATTATCGCCACGCTCTGTTCCGCATCGATGGCCCACCGCGGATCATCCCGAGGTGGTCGATATAGTTCGCAGGCGAGCACCACCTGAGCCCCTAACTCGCGAGCCGTCTGCAGCATGAGGTCTTGGGCTGCCCGGCTTCGCCCGAGGTTCACTTGCAGCACTTTTAGCGCCGGCACGTCGGATGCCCGACCGGGTGCGGGCCGCTGCACACGACGCAGCGCACCTCCGCCGTGCAGCTCTTCGCCTGGTGATCCGGCTTCCCGCAGCGAATGCAGCTTGTCGAGCGGTCCACTTCGCTCCTGCACGCAGCTCGGACGTGCCCCATCTCGAGGCACTTGTAGCACCGTTGCTGACGCGCCTGCAGAGGAGCCACCTTCCGGATCAGACACGATGTGTATTTGATCTTGACGCTCTTGTCGACCAGACCCTCCGCAGCCCTGGCTGTTACGCGAACTATCGCCACTTTCGTGCCGTCCCAGGCAGGTCGCAGGCGAACCGATGTCTCCTCCACCTCGCATTGGCACAGGTTGGTCAGCGCCATCGCCACATCGGTCTCCTTCGCTAAAGGGTCGACAGCGTCCAACCGGATTTCGACCATAGGCGTGACCAGCCGAGCTGAGGCCGGCCGTTCTGCCTTTGCGCAGACCTGCTTGATGCACTGCAGAACTTCTGCAGCGTCCGCGCTCTCCTTCAGCTCCATGACAAGCCTGGAGCGTGTGGTGCGTCGCCCGACGCCTAGGGCCTCAGCATGTTTCTCCATTTCTGGAGCCGTTCGGACAGCCTGGTACACCTCCGTCCAGGTTTGTCCCTCAGCTGGGGCGATTTCAATAGCGTCCGGCTTGGTTTTTCGCTGCCGCTGACGCCGACCTCCTCGTTGTGCTCCAGGCTGGCTACCCCGGGCCTGTTGTCCCTGATGTTGCTGGGGCTGCTGCTTAGACGGTCCTGCGATCGGCTGTCGCTGAACCGCTGCCCGTTGCGGTAGTTGCGGCCACTGCTGCTGCTGTTGCTGCGGCTTGTTCCCCGGTTGCCGGGCCGGCTTACGACGCACCACTTCAGCCCAAGAGCCGCCTTCCGGGTCTGAAAGCGGAGCTGCCGTTGCCGACACCGCTCCCTGCTGTCGCTGTTGCTGCTGCTGCTCACGACGTTGCTGCTGCTGTTGTTGCTGCTGCTGCTGGTACTGCTGCTGCTGCTTCTGGCTGCCTCCATAGCCCAGCGTCTGTGCAAGGAGCTCTTGGAAGCTGGCTCGCTCCTCCCTCAGCTCGTTGCGCAGGCGCTCGTTGTCTTCACGAGCCAGCGTCTCGCGCATCCGGGCTTCCTCTCGGGCCAGCTGCAAATCTTGCCGGGCCTGCACAGCATTTGTTTCCATCTGCTGCCGGAGCATCTGGATCTCCTGTTGCAGACCCACGATCGTCGCTCGCAGCTGCTCGTTGGTGAGCGACGTCTCATTGAGGAGCTGTCTCAGCTCCGACATTTCCGGGGACTGCTGCTTCGCTCCCGGAACAGATGTTCGTGTAAGAGCCACTCGCGGCTCCAGAATAGTGGAGAGCTTCGCCGGCCTCTCCTCCGTTGACTCCGTCCTGGAACGGAGGGTTCGCCCCGTCGACGACATCTCCACCTCTCACTGTTACGGGTGAGGGTGGAGGGGGGGGGGGGGAGTCGGGGGAGGTGTTCTCCCCGACTCGCGGCGACGTAGCGCGTTGATTGACTCCCCACACGTTAAAATCGCTCTTCGCACCGGCCTTTTCCCTCCTGTAGGGGAGGGGGTAAATGGGAGGGGGAGAGGGGGGTGGCGGTCCGCTGCCTCTCGCCGAGACCTTTCCAACGATGCCTCGGGCGTGTCCCTAGCCCAAAGGATGGCCGAGTAATCACACTTTTAAGGATTTTACACTAAGTCTGATAAGTGCATAAATAGTTATCAAACTACTTATCAAACTTTTCACTCCTTCGTAGCTCCGCGAGTTTTAGTCCGAATCGCACGCGCGAGGGCTCGATCGACGGGGATTTTTGCCCCCCGTCGAGACACGTTTAAACGAAATAACGCCTTGGTACAAACTTTCGTACTTACTTAAGAAAAACCGGTCCCGACACACCGGAAACACGAAAATGTCTAAGTTTGGGGGCCTATATCTCAGCGAGTTTTGCACGTATGGAAACAGTAGACCCCTCAAACGAAGCGCACTGTTCTCACTAAGCGTTTCGCACTATTTTCGTACCGTTGAATTCGCCTAAGGGGGGGCAAAATCTACCGGAACCGAAAAACTACGGTTTTTCGGGCACCACTTCCGGTAGACCGCACACAGACGCGCTCACAAGGTCTCAATGGATGCGTCTTGTCAAGACCTTTCCACCGATACCCCAAACGTCCCGATCCGACCACCCTACACCTTATTAAAAAAAGAAAGGTGGTCCACGAAAAACTCCCCCCCCTTAAGGGGTGGGGGGGTGAAATTTGGGTGGGGGGTCGGCGGCCAGGATCGGGGGCCGGACACGTGAAATCGAAGCCCTGGCACGCGTGGCCTGGCTGATACGGCCGATTTTCACTCCAAACACTCGCACACACGCACGCACACAGAAACACACGGTACTCGGCCAAGAACGCGCAACCGAACAGCTGTCCCATACAAAATGTATGGGAACGAAAGACGCCGGAAATCGCCAAAACCTCCAACTTTGGAAGCCTATAACTCCGCAACGGTTCGTCGCACAAAAATGTTAGACCACTCTATCGACGCGGGATATTCTCACTTATAGTCCTCAAGTGTTTTTAAGATCACTAACGCACTTTTTGGGGGGTAAAACGGTCCCCCACCAAAAACTCTCAGTTTTTCAAGTGCCACTTCCGGTGTAACGCACACACACACACATACAAAATTTTGTAAGATGCGTCTTACCGAGACGCATCCAACGACACCTTAATCGTCCGGATCGGTTCACAATTCGCCTTAATATTC
>NW_026525818.1:5000-7500 GCF_943734725.1 Anopheles marshallii | reverse complement strand
CCATATGTGGAAATTATGGTGAAAATAAGCCAAGTTCCGGAGTTTTTAACTCACACGAAACCACGAAAAACTTTCATTAGGAAAACTTGGTTGGAGCACCCTACTGCAGAACACACCGACATGGACGAAAGGGTTGACTGGCTAAGAGAAAAAATTTTTGCGGGACCACTCAAAACATCATAGTTAGACCTAGCAAATGATGAAAAGTGAAACCCGCGATCGATTGGAGAAACCTTATTTTACACTGAAAAATTCCACATAAGGAAAATTTGTATGGAGCACCCTACTGCAGAGCACACCGACAGGGCCGGGAAGGAAGGCCCGGTCCAAGAAAAAATTTTTGCGGGACCACTCAAAACATCATAGTTAGACCTAGCAAATGATGAAAAGTGAAACCCGCGATCGATTGGAGAAACCTTATTTTACACTGAAAAATTCCACATAAGGAAAATTTGTATGGAGCACCCTACTGCAGAGCACACCGACAGGGCCGGGAAGGAAGGCCCGGTCCAAGAAAAAATTTTTGCGGGACCACTCAAAACATCATAGTTAGACCTAGCAAATGATGAAAAGTGAAACCCGCGATCGATTGGAGAAACCTTATTTTACACTGAAAAATTCCACATAAGGAAAATTTGTATGGAGCACCCTACTGCAGAGCACACCGACAGGGCCGGGAAGGAAGGCCCGGTCCAAGAAAAAATTTTTGCGGGACCACTCAAAACATCATAGTTAGACCTAGCAAATGATGAAAAGTGAAACCCGCGATCGATTGGAGAAACCTTATTTTACACTGAAAAATTCCACATAAGGAAAATTTGTATGGAGCACCCTACTGCAGAGCACACCGACAGGGCCGGGAAGGAAGGCCCGGTCCAAGAAAAAATTTTTGCGGGACCACTCAAAACATCATAGTTAGACCTAGCAAATGATGAAAAGTGAAACCCGCGATCGATTGGAGAAACCTTATTTTACACTGAAAAATTCCACATAAGGAAAATTTGTATGGAGCACCCTACTGCAGAACACACCGACATGGACGAAAGGGTCGACTGGCCAAGAGAAAAAATTTTTGCGGGACCACTCAAAACATCATAGTTAGACCTAGCAAATGATGAAAAGTGAAACCCGCGATCGATTGGAGAAACCTTATTTTACACTGAAAATTCCACATAAGGAAAATTTGTATGGAGCACCCTGCTGTGGTCACCATCGGTCGAGTTGGTCGAGACGGGCAAAAAATTTTTTTTTCCATATCGTCTCAAAACATGATTTATGGACCTTGTAAATGTTGAAAAGTGAAACGAAATCACTTTTGGAGCGATGAAAATTTTGTATGGGAGGTCCCTACCCGGAACAAATTTTACTAGTAAAGTCATGATTCCGCGACGAGAAATTTGAAAATGGTCAAATATGGTTAAGATGTCATGTTCATTCCCTACTATGGGGGACCAGGTCGTCACGAAAAAATTTTTTTCTCGACCTGGTCAAATGTGGTTCTGCGACGGAGGTTAAACTAATAATGCATAATTTGGGCCAAAAACCCCCCTCTGTCAGATATTGTACCCGTTCAAGAGCAATAGCAGACCACATAAGTTGAGCTTTGAGGTATCTGAAAGTTGAATATAGAGCGAGGTTCTAAGCGAAGGGATAGCTTAACGTTGAGCATTGAACGCAAAAAAGCTTAGAGATAAGCTTAAGATACAAGGGTTGTGGTGCATGAGGCCGCTTAACGTTGAGCTTTGAACGCACATGGCTAGAACTAAGCTAAGAGATACCTATAGTGGTGCATGGAACTGCTCACAAGTTGAGCTTCGAGAAGTCCAAAGGCAAAATGTAGAGCGAGGTTCTAAGCGAAGGGATAGCTTAACGTTGAGCATTGAACGCAAAAAAGCTTAGAGATAAGCTTAAGATACAAGGGTTGTGGTGCATGAGGCCGCTTAACGTTGAGCTTTGAACGCACATGGCTAGAACTAAGCTAAGAGATACCTATAGTGGTGCATGGAACTGCTCACAAGTTGAGCTTCGAGAAGTCCAAAGGCAAAATGTAGAGCGAGGTTCTAAGCGAAGGGATAGCTTAACGTTGAGCATTGAACGCAAAAAAGCTTAGAGATAAGCTTATTATATAACGATTGTGGTGCAGGACACAGCTTAACGTTGAGCTTTGAACGCACATGGCTAGAACTAAGCTAAGAGATACGGGTAGTGGTGCATGGAACTGCTCACAAGTTGAGCTTCGAGAAGTCCAAAGGCAAAATATAGAGAGAGGTCCTAGCAGCCTAAAAAACTTCTAGGGCCGACAGCTCACAAGTTGAGTTTCGAACGCAATTAGGCTACCCTGGTAGCCTTGATTTGAAAGCATTAAGGCAATGATATGGTAGAATGCCCGATCTTAAACCTATTGACAGAGAATGTGTACGAGTAAGCATAGATGTGGAGGAGCACATACCCTAAACAGTCCCGAAAGATGGTTAGCTAAGTGATGCATCACAAATGGACT
>NW_026525817.1:22500-24086 GCF_943734725.1 Anopheles marshallii | reverse complement strand
ATGATGAAAAGTGAAACCCGCGATCGATTGGAGAAACCTTATTTTACACTGAAAAATTCCACATAAGGAAAATTTGTATGGAGCACCCTACTGCAGAGCACACCGACAGGGCCGGGAAGGAAGGCCCGGTCCAAGAAAAAATTTTTGCGGGACCACTCAAAACATCATAGTTAGACCTAGCAAATGATGAAAAGTGAAACCCGCGATCGATTGGAGAAACCTTATTTTACACTGAAAAATTCCACATAAGGAAAATTTGTATGGAGCACCCTACTGCAGAGCACACCGACAGGGCCGGGAAGGAAGGCCCGGTCCAAGAAAAAATTTTTGCGGGACCACTCAAAACATCATAGTTAGACCTAGCAAATGATGAAAAGTGAAACCCGCGATCGATTGGAGAAACCTTATTTTACACTGAAAAATTCCACATAAGGAAAATTTGTATGGAGCACCCTACTGCAGAGCACACCGACAGGGCCGGGAAGGAAGGCCCGGTCCAAGAAAAAATTTTTGCGGGACCACTCAAAACATCATAGTTAGACCTAGCAAATGATGAAAAGTGAAACCCGCGATCGATTGGAGAAACCTTATTTTACACTGAAAAATTCCACATAAGGAAAATTTGTATGGAGCACCCTACTGCAGAACACACCGACATGGACGAAAGGGTCGACTGGCCAAGAGAAAAAATTTTTGCGGGACCACTCAAAACATCATAGTTAGACCTAGCAAATGATGAAAAGTGAAACCCGCGATCGATTGGAGAAACCTTATTTTACACTGAAAATTCCACATAAGGAAAATTTGTATGGAGCACCCTACTGTGGTCACCATCGGTCGAGTTGGTCGAGACGGGCAAAAAATTTTTTTTTCCATATCGTCTCAAAACATGATTTATGGACCTTGTAAATGTTGAAAAGTGAAACAAAATCACTTTTGGAGCGATGAAAATTTTGTATGGGAGGTCCCTACCCGGAACAAATTTTACTAGTAAAGTCATCATTCCGCGACGAGAAATTTGAAAATGGTCAAATATGGTTAAGATGTCATGTTCATTCCCTACTATGGGGGACCAGGTCGTCACGAAAAAATTTTTTTCTCGACCTGGTCAAATGTGGTTCTGCGACGGAGGTTAAACTAATATTGCATAATTTGGCCCAAAAACCCCCCTCTGTCAGAGAACGAAGCCCTTCAAGCTCGATAGCAGACCACATAAGTTGAGATTTGAGGTATCTGAAAGTTGAATATAGAGCGAGGTTCTAAGCGAAGGGATAGCTTAACGTTGAGCATTGAACGCAAAAAAGCTTAGAGATAAGCTTATTATATAACGATTGTGGTGCAGGACACAGCTTAACGTTGAGCTTTGAACGCACATGGCTAGAACTAAGCTAAGAGATACCTATAGTGGTGCATGGAACTGCTCACAAGTTGAGCTTCGAGAAGTCCAAAGGCAAAATGTAGAGCGAGGTTCTAAGCGAAGGGATAGCTTAACGTTGAGCATTGAACGCAAAAAGCTTAGAGATAAGCTTATTATATAACGATTGTGGTGCAGGACACAGCTTAACGTTGAGCTTTGAACGCACATG